>NC_091314.1:2868994-2873994 GCF_038502225.1 Cherax quadricarinatus | reverse complement strand
ATGGGAGGTACCATCAGTATGGGAGGTACCATCAGTATGGGAGGTACCATCAGTATGGGAGGTACCAGCAGTATGGGAGGTACCATCAGTATGGGAGGTACCATCAGTATGGGAGGTACCTTCAGTATGGGAGGTACCATCAGTATGGGAGGTACCATCAGTATGGGAGGTACCAGCAGTATGGGAGGTACCATCAGTATGGGAGGTACCAGCAGTATGGGAGGTACCATCAGTATGGGAGGTACCAGCAGTATGGGAGGTACCATCAGTATGGGAGGTACCATCAGTATGGGAGGTACCAGCAGTATGGGAGGTACCATCAGTATGGGAGGTACCAGCAGTATGGGAGGTACCATCAGTATGGGAGGTACCATCAGTATGGGAGGTACCATCAGTATGGGAGGTACCAGCAGTATGGGAGGTACCATCAGTATGGGAGGTACCATCAATATGAGAGGTACCATCAGTATGGGAGGTACCATCAGTATGGGAGGCACCAGCAGTATGGGAGGTACCATCAGTATGGGAGGCACCAGCAGTATGGGAGGTACCATCAGTATGGGAGGTACCATCAGTATGGGAGGTACCATCAGTATGGGAGGTACCATCAGTATGGGAGGTACCATCAGTATGGGAGGTACCATCAGTATGGGAGGTACCATCAGTATGGGAGGTACCATCAGTATGGGAGGTACCATCAGTATGGGAGGTACCATCAGTATGGGAGGTACCATCAGTATGGGAGGTACCATCAGTATGGGAGGTACCATCAGTATGGGAGGTACCATCAGTATGGGAGGTACCTTCAGTATGGGAGGTACCATCAATATGAGAGGTACCATTAACATGGGTAGCGATTTCCTACGCTTTAATTAAAAGTTTTAAACAGTTAAGCTTTAATGTAAGTTATATATGATAATATATTCCTTTTATTATCTCTCTCTCTCTCTCTCTCTCTCTCTCTCTCTCTCTCTCTCTCTCTCTCTCTCTCTCTCTCTCTCTCTCTCTCTCTCTCTCTCTCTCTCTCTCTCTCTCTCTCTCTAACTATGTGAGCCGTAATTACTGATTCCTTAGTGAAAGTTAAAACGAAACTATCTACCAGTGCTTACTGTCTACCAGTGCTTGCTGTCTACCAGTGCTTGCTGTCTACCAGTGCTTGCTGTCTATCAGTGGATCCTGTCTACCAGTGAATGCTGTCTACCAGTGCTTGCTGTCTATCAGTGGATCCTGTCTACCAGTGAATGCTGTCTACCAGTGCTTGCTGTCTATCAGTGGATCCTGTCTACCAGTGAATGCTGTCTACCAGTGATGCTGTCTACCAGTGCTTGCTGTCTATCAGTAGATCCTGTCTACCAGTGAATGCTGTCTACCAGTGAATGCTGTCTACCAGTGCTTGCTGTCTATCAGTGGATCCTGTCTACCAGTGAATGCTGTCTACCAGTGAATGCTGTCTACCAGTGCTTGCTGTCTATCAGTGGATCCTGTCTACCAGTGAATGCTGTCTACCAGTGAATGCTGTCTACCAGTGCTTGCTGTCTATCAGTGGATCCTGTCTACCAGTGAATGCTGTCTACCAGTGCTTGCTGTCTATCAGTGGATCCTGTCTACCAGTGAATGCTGTCTACCAGTGCTTGCTGTCTGTCAGTGGATCCTGTCTGCCAGTGAATGCTGTCTACCAGTGCTTGCTGTCTGTCAGAGGATCCTGTCTGCCAGTGAATGCTGTCTACCAGTGCTTGCTGTCTATCAGTGGATCCTGTCTACCAGTGAATGCTGTCTACCAGTGCTTGCTGTCTATCAGTGGATCCTGTCTACCAGTGAATGCTGTCTACCAGTGCTTGCTGTCTATCAGTGGATCCTGTCTACCAGTGAATGCTGTCTACCAGTGCTTGCTGTCTGTCAGTGGATCCTGTCTGCCAGTGAATGCTGTCTACCAGTGCTTGCTGTCTGTCAGTGGATCCTGTCTGCCAGTGAATGCTGTCTACCAGTGCTTGCTGTCTATCAGTGGATCCTGTCTACCAGTGAATTCTGTCTACCAGTGCTTGCTGTCTATCAGTGGATCCTGTCTACCAGTGAATGCTGTCTACCAGTGCTTGCTGTCTATCAGTGGATCCTGTCTACCAGTGAATGCTGTCTACCAGTGCTTGCTGTCTATCAGTGGATCCTGTCTACCAGTGAATGCTGTCTACCAGTGCTTGCTGTCTATCAGTGGATCCTGTCTGCCAGTGAATGCTGTCTATCAGTGCTTGCTGTCTGTCAGTGGATCCTGTCTGCCAGTGAATGCTGTCTACCAGTGCTTGCTGTCTGTCAGTGGATCCTGTCTGCCAGTGAATGCTGTCTACCAGTGCTTGCTGTCTGTCAGTGCATCCTGTCTGCCAGTGAATGCTGTCTACCAGTGCTTGCTGTCTGTCAGTGGATCCTGTCTACCAGTGAATGCTGTCTACCAGTGCTTGCTGTCTGTCAGTGGATCCTGTCTACCAGTGAATGCTGTCTACCAGTGCTTGCTGTCTGTCAGTGGATCCTGTCTGCCAGTGAATGCTGTCTACCAGTGCTTGCTGTCTGTCAGTGGATCCTGTCTGCCAGTGAATGCTGTCTATCAGTGCTTGCTGTCTGTCAGTGGATCCTGTCTGCCAGTGAATGCTGTCTACCAGTGCTTTCTGTCTGTCAGTGGATCCTGTCTGCCAGTGAATGCTGTCTACCAGTGCTTGCTGTCTGTCAGTGCATCCTGTCTGCCAGTGAATGCTGTCTACCAGTGCTTGCTGTCTGTCAGTGGATCCTGTCTACCAGTGAATGCTGTCTACCAGTGCTTGCTGTCTGTCAGTGGATCCTGTCTGCCAGTGAATGCTGTCTACCAGTGCTTGCTGTCTGTCAGTGGATCCTGTCTGCCAGTGAATGCTGTCTACCAGTGCTTGCTGTCTGTCAGTGGATCCTGTCTGCCAGTGAATGCTGTCTACCAGTGCTTGCTGTCTGTCAGTGGATCCTGTCTGCCAGTGAATGCTGTCTACCAGTACTTGCTGTCTGTCAGTGGATCCTGTCTGCCAGTGAATGCTGTCTACCAGTGCTTGCTGTCTATCAGTGGATCCTGTCTGCCAGTGAATGCTGTCTACCAGTGCTTGCTGTCTGTCAGTGGATCCTGTCTGCCAGTGAATGCTGTCTACCAGTGCTTGCTGTCTATCAGTGGATCCTGTCTACCAGTGAATGCTGTCTACCAGTGCTTGCTGTCTGTCAGTGGATCCTGTCTGCCAGTGAATGCTGTCTACCAGTGCTTGCTGTCTATCAGTGGATCCTGTCTGCCAGTGAATGCTGTCTACCAGTGCTTGCTGTCTGTCAGTGGATCCTGTCTACCAGTGAATGCTGTCTACCAGTGCTTGCTGTCTATCAGTGGATCCTGTCTGCCAGTGAATGCTGTCTACCAGTGCTTGCTGTCTGTCAGTGGATCCTGTCTGCCAGTGAATGCTGTCTACCAGTGCTTGCTGTCTATCAGTGGATCCTGTCTACCAGTGAATGCTGTCTACCAGTGCTTGCTGTCTGTCAGTGGATCCTGTCTGCCAGTGAATGCTGTCTATCAGTGCTTGCTGTCTATCAGTGGATCCTGTCTACCAGTGAATGCTGTCTACCAGTGCTTGCTGTTTATCAGTGGATCCTGTCTACCAGTGAATGCTGTCTGCCAGTGCTTGCTGTCTATCAGTGGATCCTGTCTACCAGTGAATGCTGTCTACCAGTGCTTGCTGTCTATCAGTGGATCCTGTCTACCAGTGAATGCTGTCTACCAGTGCTTGCTGTCTATCAGTGGATCCTGTCTGCCAGTGAATGCTGTCTACCAGTGCTTGCTGTCTATCAGTGGATCCTGTCTACCAGTGAATTCTGTTTACCAGTGCTTGCTGTCTATCAGTGGATCCTGTCTGCCAGTGAATGCTGTCTACCAGTGCTTGCTGTCTATCAATGGATCCTGTATACCAGTGATTGCTGTCTTCCAGTGCTTGTTGTCTATCAGTGGATCCTGTCTACCAGTGAATGCTGTCTACCAGTGCTTGCTGTCTATCAGTGGATCCTGTCTACCAGTGAATGCTCTCTACCAGTGCTTGCTGTCTATCAGTGGATCCTGTCTAACAGTGAATGCTGTCTATCAGTGCTTGCTGTCTATCAGTGGATCCTGTCTACCACTGAATGCTGTCTATCAGTGCTTGCTGTCTATCAGTGGATCCTGTCTACCACTGAATGCTGTCTATCAGTGCTTGCTGTCTATCAGTGGATCCTGTCTACCAGTTAATGCTGTCTGCCAGTGCTTGCTGTCTATCAGTGGATCCTGTCTACCACTGAATGCTGTCTATCAGTGCTTGCTGTCTATCAGTGGATCCTGTCTACCACTGAATGCTGTCTATCAGTGCTTGCTGTCTATCAGTGGATCCTGTCTACCAGTGAATGCTGTCTATCAGTGCTTGCTGTCTATCAGTGGATCCTGTCTACCAGTTAATGCTGTCTGCCAGTGCTTGCTGTCTATCAGTGGATCCTGTCTACCAGTTAATGCTGTCTGCCAGTGCTTGCTGTCTATCAGTGGATCCTGTCTAACAGTGAATGCTGTCTACCAGTGCTTGCTGTCTATCAGTGGATCCTGTCTATCAGTGAATGCTGTCTACCAGTTCTTGCTGTCTATCAGTGGATCCTGTCTACCAGTGAATGCTGTCTACCAGTGCTTGCTGTCTGTCAGTGGATCCTGTCTATCAGTGAATGCTGTCTACCAGTGCTTGTTGTCTGTCAATGAATCCTGTCTACCAGTGAATACTGTCTACCAGTGCTTGCTGTCTATTAGCGTTTCCTGTCTACCAGTTCTTCCTGTCTACCAGTACTTCCTCTCTACCAGTACTTCTTGTCTACAAGTTCTTCCTGTCTACCAGTACTTCCTATCTACCACTTCTTCCTGTCTACAGGTTCTTCCTGTCTACCAGTACATCCTGTCTACCAATTCTTCCTGTCTACCAGTTCTTCCTGTCTACCAGTTCTTC
>NC_091314.1:2861494-2863994 GCF_038502225.1 Cherax quadricarinatus | reverse complement strand
GAAACGAAAGCATAGATGCCAGAAACGAAAGCATAGATGCCAGAAACGAAAGTATAGATGCCAGAAACGAAAGCATAGATGCCAGAAACGAAAGCATAGATGCCAGAAACGAAAGCATAGATGCCAGAAACGAAAGCATAGATGCCAGAAACGAAAGTATAGATGCCAGAAACGAAAGCATAGATGCCAGAAACGTAAGCATAGATGCCAGAAACGTAAGCATAGATGCCAGAAACGTAAGCATAGATGCCAGAAACGAAAGCATAGATGCCAGAAACGTAAGCATAGATGCCAGAAACGAAAGCATAGATGCCAGAAACGAAAGCATAGATGCCAGAAACGTAAGCATAGATGCCAGAAACGAAAGCATAGATGCCAGAAACGTAAGCATAGATGCCAGAAACGAAAGCATAGATGCCAGAAACGAAAGCATAGATGCCAGAAACGAAAGCATAGATGCCAGAAACGAAAGCATAGATGCCAGAAACGAAAGCATAGATGCCAGAAACGAAAGTATAGATGCCAGAAACGAAAGCATAGATGCCAGAAACGTAAGCATAGATGCCAGAAACGTAAGCATAGATGCCAGAAACGTAAGCATAGATGCCAGAAACGAAAGCATAGATGCCAGAAACGTAAGCATAGATGCCAGAAACGAAAGCATAGATGCCAGAAACGAAAGCATAGATGCCAGAAACGTAAGCATAGATGCCAGAAACGAAAGCATAGATGCCAGAAACGTAAGCATAGATGCCAGAAACGTAAGCATAGATGCCAGAAACGTAAGCATAGATGCCAGAAACGTAAGCATAGATGCCAGACACGAAAGCATAGATGCCAGAAACGTAAGCATAGATGCCAGAAACGAAAGCATAGATGCCAGAAACGAAAGCATAGATGCCAGAAACGTAAGCATAGATGCCAGAAACGAAAGCATAGATGCCAGAAACGTAAGCATAGATGCCAGAAACGTAAGCATAGATGCCAGAAACGTAAGCATAGATGCCAGAAACGTAAGCATAGATGCCAGACACGAAAGCATAGATGCCAGAAACGAAAGCATAGATGCCAGAAACGAAAGCATAGATGCCAGAAACGAAAGCATAGATGCCAGAAACGAAAGCATAGATGCCAGAAACGTAAGCATAGATGCCAGAAACGAAAGCATAGATGCCAGAAACGAAAGCATAGATGCCAGAAACGAAAGCATAGATGCCAGAAACGAAAGCATAGATGCCAGAAACGAAAGCATAGATGCCAGAAACGAAAGCATAGATGCCAGAAACGAAAGCATAGATGCCAGAAACGAAAGCATAGATGCCAGAAACGAAAGCATAGATGCCAGAAACGAAAGCATAGATGCCAGAAACGAAAGCATAGATGCCAGAAACGAAAGCATAGATGCCAGAAACGAAAGCATAATATAGGAAGGAGAGGATTTTTTTTTTTTTAATTCCAAGGCCAGGTAAGGCAGCTTGATTGAAATTGGTAATCGTGTTAAGGCGATCAACTCAGGTGGAGTCTGGAATGTAGATGGATGTTTAAGAGAACCGACAAGTTGATAAATTAGACACAAGTTACACTTGTGTAACTTAAATTGGGAAACGTTTCGCCACACAGTCGCTTCGTCAGTCCGTACAAAGGAGAATGGTGAAGAACAGGAGTAGTCTGAGGTAATCAGTCCCTCAGCCTTGAGTTAATGTAATCAGTCCATCAACCTTTTCAAGACTGATGGACTGAAGTCGTTAGCAGGTACAATAACCCCTGATCAACGCAAGTAGTCTCGTTAGCAGGTACAATAACCCCTGATCAACGCAAGTAGTCTCGTTAGCAGGTACAATAACCCCTGATCAACGCAAGTAGTCTCGTTAGCAGGTACAATAACCCCTGATGAACGCAAGTAGTCTCGTTAGCAGGTACAATAACCCCTGATCAACGCATGTAGTCTCGTTAGCAGGTACAATAACCCCTGATGAACGCAAGTAGTCTCGTTAGCAGGTACAATAACCCCTGATCAACGCAAGTAGTCTCGTTAGCAGGTACAATAACCCCTGATCAACGCAAGTAGTCTCGTTAGCAGGTACAATAACCCCTGATCAATGCAAGTAGTCTCGTTAGTAGGTACAATAACCCCTGATCAATGCAAGTAGTCTCGTTAGTAGGTGCAATAACCCCTGATCAACGCAAGTAGTCTCGTTAGTAGGTACAATAACCCCTGATCAGCGCAAGTAGTCTCGTTAGCAGGTATAACGGCTTATCGACTCAAGAGGCCTCATTTATTTTCCCTACCAGGGGCCACATACATCCATAAACTCCCTCCCCTCCCCTCTCCTCCCCTCCCCTCCCCTCCCCCCGAAAAATCCCCTTTATCACAAGCCATATTCAATTGGGCACACCTCTCTGTTTTTCTCAAATTTCCCCTCTGGTAACAAATTGTACCAGATCAGGACTGGTTCTTGTTCCACAAAGTGAGTTTTGTCCAGTCACTGGGTTATGTCTC
>NC_091314.1:2803994-2853994 GCF_038502225.1 Cherax quadricarinatus | reverse complement strand
ATGACTGACAAATGGAATATGACTGACAGCTGGAATATGACTGACAGCTGGAATATGACTGGCAGCTGGAATATGACTGGCAGCTGGAATATGACTGACAGCTGGAATATGACTGACTGCTGGAATATGACTGACTGCTGGAATATGACTGACAGCTGTAATATGACTGACAGCTGGAATATGACTGACAGCTGGAATATGACTGACAGCTGGAATATGACTGACAGATGGAATATGACTGACAGATGTAATATGGCTGACAGCTGGAATATGACTGACAGCTGGAATATGACTGACAGCTGGAATATGACTGACAGCTGGAATATGACTGACAGCTGGAATATGACTGACAGCTGGAATATGACCGACAGCTGGAATATGACTGACAGATGTAATATGACTGACAGATGTAATATGACTGACAGATGTAATATGACTGACAGCTGGAATATAACTGACAGCTGGAATATGACTGACAGCTGGAATATGACTGACAGATGGAATATGACTGACAGATGAAATATAACTGACAGCTAGAATATGACTGACAGCTGGAATATGACTGACAGCTGGAATATGACTGGCAGCTGGAATACGACTGGCAGCTGGAATATGACTGACAGCTGGAATATGACTGGCAGCTGGAATACGACTGGCAGCTGGAATATGACTGACAGCTGGAATATGACTGGCAGCTGGAATACGACTGGCAGCTGGAATATGACTGACAGCTGGAATATGACTGGCAGCTGGAATACGACTGGCAGCTGGAATATGACTGACAGCTGGAATATGACTGGCAGCTGGAATACGACTGGCAGCTGGAATATGACTGACAGCTGGAATATGACTGACAGCTGGAATACTTTCCAGAAAGAGAAAATGCGTGACACAAAGACTAGGAAAAAAGTCTCCCACCGAAGTAGAGTGACCCGAGAAAGAAGAAACAATTCGACCATCATTCGCTCCATCACCGTCTTGTTACACACACACACACACACACACACACACACACACACACACACACACACACACACACACACACACACACACACACACACACACACACACACATACATACACACACACATTATGCGAGGAGAAAATTTTCCTAAGCAATAAATGGTTGATCCGAGGGACTGGACGACACATCACTGCCGTAAACGCAGTGAGTGCATCACCCCGCTGCTTCCTCCCTGGGTTAGTGACCATTACAAGACGATATAAATGCAGGAATTACATTAAGAAGAACACCGGAGAGTGTATGTGTGTGTGTGTGTGTGTGTGTGTGTGTGTGTGTGTGTGTGTGTGTGTGTGTGTGTGTGTGTGTGTGTGTGTGTGTGTGAAGGGGGGGGTCCTCTTGCCTATTATCTATAATTTTCTTTCTTACTCCGTTTCTCCTCTTTCCTCTCCTTTCTTCTCTTCTTTCCTCTCTTTTCGTCGACAAGAGAGACCGTCTTCCTGCACTGTGTCTGCTGTCTCAGAAAACTTTAAGTTGGTTGCAGAGCTGTGTTAAGTTGCAGTGCTGTGTTAAGTTGCAGAGCTGTGTTAAGTTGCAGTGCTGTGTTAAGTTGCAGTGCTGTTAAGTTGCAGTGCTGTGTTAAGTTGCAGAGCTGTGTTAAATTACAGAGCTGTGTTAAGTTGCAGTGCTGTGTTAAGTTACAGAGCTGTGTTAAGTAGCATTGATGTGTTAAGTTGCTGTGTTAAGTTGCAGTGCTGTTAAGTTGCAGTGCTGTGTTAAGTTGCAGTGCTGTGTTAAGTTACAGAGCTGTGTTAAGTTGCAGTGCTGTGTTAAGTTGCTGTGTTAAGTTGCAGTGCTGTGTTAAGTTGCAGTGCTGTGTTAAGTTGCAGTGCTGTGTTAAGTTGCAGTGCTGTGTTAAGTTGCAGTGCTGTGTTAAGTTGCAGTGCTGTGTTAAGTTGCAGTGGTGTTAAGTTGCAGTGCTGTGTTAAGTTGCAGTGCTGTGTTAAGTTGCAGAGCTGTGCTAAGTTGCAGTGATGTGTTATGTTGCAAAGCTGTGTTAAGTTGCAGTGCTGTGTTAAGTTGCAGTGCTGTGTTAAGTTGCAGAGCTGTGTTAAGTTGCAGAGCTGTGTTAAGTTGCAGTGCTGTGTTAAGTTGCAGTGCTGTGTTAAGTTGCAGTGCTGTGTTAAGTTGCAGTGCTGTGTTAAGTTGCAGTGCTGTGTTAAGTTGCAGAGCTGTGTTAAGTTGCAGTGCTGTGTTAAGTTGCAGAGCTGTGTTAAGTTGCAGAGCTGTGTTAAGTTGCAGTGCTGTGTTAAGTTGCAGTGCTGTGTTAAGTTGCAGTGCTGTGTTAAGTTGCAGTGCTGTGTTAAGTTGCAGAGCTGTGTTAAGTTGCAGTGCTGTGTTAAGTTGCAGTGCTGTGTTAAGTTGCAGAGCTGTGTTAAGTTGCAGTGCTGTGTTAAGTTGCAGTGCTGTGTTAAGTTGCAGTGCTGTGTTAAGTTGCAGAGCTGTGTTAAGTTGCAGAGCTGTGTTAAGTTGCAGAGCTGTGTTAAGTTGCAGTGCTGTGTTAAGTTGCAGTGCTGTGTTAAGTTGCAGTGCTGTGTTAAGTTGCAGTGCTGTGTTAAGTTGCAGAGCTGTGTTAAGTTGCAGAGCTGTGTTAAGTTGCAGAGCTGTGTTAAGTTGCAGTGCTGTGTTAAGTTGCAGTGCTGTGTTTAGTGCATTGTGGCCTGATTCAGTTAAGACTTTGCAGGTTGCCTTGATGCTGGTGAGCGACTCCTGATCCGAGGAACTGGAGCTGGTCTCCCCTTCCCTGGGATCAAACCTGGAACACATTCAGTGATGCTTCATGACTCATGTTGTGCTATGTTAATTTCCCTCACCGTTACCTTTCCATCTCTTTCTTCAATTATCTCTTCATCTCTTGCTTCCATCATCTCTCCCTTGCAGCATCTCCCCCTCAGAGCATCTCTCAGTCTCTCCCTCACTGTCTCCCACCTACAATATTAACCACAACAAGACAGGTTGACCTGCTACCTCCAGCTACACACACAATGTTATTCCACCTTCTTTACCACAAGTATTGAATAATTGAGCGCTAAACGAGCATGGATAGTTCAACGTAAGGCATGACAAGGGTTCGATTCTCAGTCTTATATATATATATATATATAAATATATATATATATATATATATATATATATATATATATATATATATATATATATATATATATATATATATATATATATGTATATATATATATATATATATATATATATATATATATATATATATATATATATATATATATATATATATATATATATATATATATATATATATATATATATATATATTCTTTTTAATTGAAAATAGGTTCGAAATTTTGATATAAATCCATCTTACAGACCATCTTCAAGACCCTATCTTTCCTTCTTCTGATAAATAAACACTAGCATGGGACTCTTACTCTCTTATTCTAGCACTTAACATGGGACTCTTACTCTCTTATTCTAGCACTTAACATGGGACTTTTACTCTCTTATTCTAGCACTTAACATGGGACTCTTACTCTCTTATTCTAGCACTTAACATGGGACTCTTACTCTCTTATTCTAGCACTTAACATGGGACTCTTACTCTCTTATTCTAGCACTTAACATGGGACTCTTACTCTCTTATTCTAGCACTTAACATGGGACTCTTACTCTCTTATTCTAGCACTTAACATGGGACTCTTACTCTCTTATTCTAGCACTTAACATGGGACTCTTACTCTCTTATTCTAGCACTTAACATGGGACTTTTACTCTCTTATTCTAGCACTTAACATGGGACTCTTACTCTCTTATTCTAGCACTTAACATGGGACTCTTACTCTCTTATTCTAGCACTTAACATGGGACTCTTACTCTCTTATTCTAGCACTTAACATGGGACTCTTACTCTCTTATTCTAGCACTTAACATGGGACTCTTACTCTCTTATTCTAGCACTTAACATGGGACTCTTACTCTCTTATTCTAGCACTTAACATGGGACTCTTACTCTCTTATTCTAGCACTTAACATGGGACTCTTACTCTCTTATTCTAGCACTTAACATGGGACTCTTACTCTCTTATTCTAGCACTTAACATGGGACTCTTACTCTCTTATTCTAGCACTTAACATGGGACTCTTACTCTCTTATTCTAGCACTTAACATGGGACTCTTACTCTCTTATTCTAGTACTTAACATGGGACTCTTACTCTCTTATTCTAGTACTTAACATGGGACTCTTACTCTCTTATTCTAGCACTTAACATGGGACTCTTACTCTCTTATTCTAGTACTTAACATGGGACTCTTACTCTCTTATTCTAGTACTTAACATGGGACTCTTACTCTCTTATTCTAGCACTTAACATGGGACTCTTACTCTCTTATTCTAGTACTTAACATGGGACTCTTACTCTCTTATTCTAGCACTTAACATGGGACTCTTACTCTCTTATTCTAGCACTTAACATGGGACTCTTACTCTCTTATTCTAGCACTTAACATGGGACTCTTACTCTCTTATTCTAGTACTTAACATGGGACTCTTACTCTCTTATTCTAGCACTTAACATGGGACTCTTACTCTCTTATTCTAGCACTTAACATGGGACTCTTACTCTCTTATTCTAGCACTTAACATGGGACTCTTACTCTCTTATTCTAGCACTTAACATGGGACTCTTACTCTCTTATTCTAGCACTTAACATGGGACTCTTACTCTCTTATTCTAGCACTTAACATGGGACTCTTACTCTCTTATTCTAGCACTTAACATGGGACTCTTACTCTCTTATTCTAGCACTTAACATGGGACTCTTACTCTCTTATTCTAGCACTTAACATGGGACTCTTACTCTCTTATTCTAGCACTTAACATGGGACTCTTACTCTCTTATTCTAGCACTTAACATGGGACTCTTACTCTCTTATTCTAGCACTTAACATGGGACTCTTACTCTCTTATTCTAGCACTTAACATGGGACTCTTACTCTCTTATTCTAGCACTTAACATGGGACTCTTACTCTCTTATTCTAGCACTTAACATGGGACTCTTACTCTCTTATTCTAGCACTTAACATGGGACTCTTACTCTCTTATTCTAGCACTTAACATGGGACTCTTACTCTCTTATTCTAGCACTTAACATGGGACTCTTACTCTCTTATTCTAGCACTTAACATGGGACTCTTACTCTCTTATTCTAGCACTTAACATGGGACTCTTACTCTCTTATTCTAGCACTTAACATGGGACTCTTACTCTCTTATTCTAGCACTTAACATGGGACTCTTACTCTCTTATTCTAGCACTTAACATGGGACTCTTACTCTCTTATTCTAGCACTTAACATGGGACTCTTACTCTCTTATTCTAGCACTTAACATGGGACTCTTACTCTCTTATTCTAGCACTTGGAGAAGGTAAACACAAGGTTACTTATATAGAGCAATTAACACGTTTTTCTAAGCTCTCTAGACATAGTTTACATTCGTGGTGCGCACGTTGCAGCTCACTTGCTCATCTGCGTGGTGCGCTGGTCTAATTCCGTGTTTTGATGTGTTTTTATCGTTTGAGTTAACAGAAGTAATTATTAAAGTTCTCTTTTTGACTGTGTGCGAGTGGAAATGTTTACCTGTTTGTAGTAATGACTGTGTACCTCAGTGACTGTGTACCTCAGTGACTGTGTACCTCAGTGACTATCTACCTCAGTGACTGTGTACCTCAGTGACTGTGTACCTCAGTGACTATCTACCTCAGTGACTGTGTACCTCAGTGACTGTGTACCTCAGTGACTGTGTACCTCAGTGACTATGTACCTCAGTGACTGTGTACCTCAGTGACTGTGTACCTCAGTGACTGTGTACCTCAGTGACTGTGTACCTCAGTGACTGTGTACCTCAGTGACTGTGTACCTCAGTGACTGTGTACCTCAGTGACTGTGTACCTCAGTGACTGTGTACCTCAGTGACTGTATACCTCAGTGACTGTGTACTTCAGTGACTGTGTGCCTCAGTGACTATGTACCTCAGTGACTGTGTACCTCAGTGACTGTGTACCTCAGTGACTGTATACCTCAGTGACTGTGTACTTCAGTGACTGTGTACCTCAGTGACTATGTACCTCAGTGACTGTGTACCTCAGTGACTGTATACCTCAGTGACTGTGTACTTCAGTGACTGTGTGCCTCAGTGACTATGTACCTCAGTGACTGTGTACCTCAGTGACTGTGTACCTCAGTGACTGTATACCTCAGTGACTGTGTACTTCAGTGACTGTGTACCTCAGTGACTATGTACCTCAGTGACTGTGTACCTCAGTGACTGTGTACCTCAGTGACTGTGTACCTCAGTGACTGTGTACCTCAGTGACTGTGTACCTCAGTGACTGTGTACCTCAGTGACTATGTACCTCAGTGACTGTGTACCTCAGTGACTGTGTAACTCAGTGACTGTGTACCTCAGTGACTGTATACCTCAGTGACTGTGTACCTCAGTGACTGTGTAACTCAGTGACTGTGTACCTCAGTGACTATGTACCTCAGTGACTGTGTACCTCAGTGGCTGTATACCTCAGTGACTGTGTGCCTCAGTGACTGTGTAACTCAGTGACTGTGTACCTCAGTGACTGTGTACCTCAGTGACTGTGTACCTCAGTGACTGTGTAACTCAGTGACTGTGTACCTCAGTGACTGTATACCTCAGTGATTGTGTGCCTCAGTGACTGTGTAACTCAGTGACTGTGTACCTCAGTGACTGTGTACCTCAGTGACTGTGTGCCTCAGTGACTGTGTACCTCAGTGACTGCGTACCTCAGTGACTGTGTACCTTAGTGACTGTGTACCTCAGTGACTATGTACCTCAGTGACTGTGTACCTCAGTGACTGTGTACCTTAGTGGCTGTGTACCTCAGTGACTGCGTACCTCAGTGACTGTGTACCTTAGTGACTGTATACCTCAGTGACTGCGTACCTCAGTGACTGTGTACCTTAGTGACTGTGTACCTCAGTGACTATGTACCTCAGTGACTGTGTACCTCAGTGACTGCGTACCTCAGTGACTGTGTACCTTAGTGACTGTATACCTCAGTGACTGCGTACCTCAGTGACTGTGTACCTTAGTGACTGTGTACCTCAGTGACTATGTACCTCAGTGACTGCGTACCTCAGTGACTGTGTACCTTAGTGACTGTGTACCTCAGTGACTATGTACCTCAGTGACTGTGTACCTCAGTGACTGTGTACCTCAGTGACTGTATACGTCAGTGACTGTGTGCCTCAGTGACTGTGTAACTCAGTGACTGTGTACCTCAGTGACTGTGTACCTCAGTGACTGTGCACCTTAGTGACTGTGTGCCTCAGTGACTGTGTACCTTAGTGGCTGTGTACCTCAGTGACTGCGTACCTCAGTGACTGTGTACCTTAGTGACTGTGTGTCACAGTGACTGTGTACCTTAGTGACTGTGTACCTTAGTGACTGTGTACCTTAGTGGCTGTGTACCTCAGTGACTGTGTGCCTCAGTGACTGTGTACCTTAGTGACTGTGTGTCACAGTGACTGTGTACCTTAGTGACTGTGTACCTTAGTGACTGTGTACCTTAGTAACTGTGTACCTTAGTGACTGTGTACCTTAGTGACTGTGCACCTTAGTGACTGTGTACCTTAGTGACTGTGTACCTCAGTGACTGTGTACCTTAGTAACTGTGTACCTCAGTGACTGTGTACCTCAGTGACTGTGTACCTTAGTGGCTGTGTGCCTCAATGACTGTGTACCTCAGTGACTGTGTACTTTAGTGACTGTGTACCTTAGTGACTGTGTACCTTTCTGACTGTTGAATTCGGTGATTTTGACTTTGGAATTCAGTGAATTCGAATTTCAAGAACTGATTAAGTCATTGTCTTCGGAACTTAAGACCTTCGGATGTCTTCCTACCAGCTCGACGTGACTTACCCAAGTTAAAACCAGAGTTGCCGTTGTTTGGTGGAGCAGCAGTGATTGTTTCCCGTGGTTGTTGTGATGTTGTGTGTGTGTGTGTGTGTGTGTGTGTGTGTGTGTGTGTGTGTGTGTGTGTGTGTGTGTGTGTGTTCATCCACACACACGCACATCTCCCACACATGCACCCTAATGCAAGTTACTTTACATTAATTGACGACTTCACAGTGTTCCTGACAACCTTGGACAGTAGCAGATGAAGTGTAAGAGAGACAGAGAGACAGCAACGCCACCACCACCACCACCACCACCACCACCACCACCAACACCACCACCACCACCACCACCACCACCACCACTACCAGGCCTCAGTCACCTCTCACAGAAATTAACCAGCCGGAATAACAGTCAGTCCACACATCACTGAAACACATCACGCAGCCTCACATTTCTCATTGCAGTGAATGTAAATCACGAAGCTGGGAGGAGTCATGTGTGAAATCTCAAGTACACGTCGACACGAGGGACAAAACAAGTGTTCAACTTAGCAAAGTGTTGTGGGAAACAACGATTGTCACCACCAGCTGGAAGGGACTTACATGTAATCACAGGAATGAGCGAAGTGATGAGAGTACCAGAATCTTTACGTCAGTGCGAGATTGGATATTGGCTTCAAGGGAGGGAGTATGAAGGCAGTAAATGTGTTCAGATATATGAGAGTGGATGTGTCAGCAGATGGGTCTGTGAAAGACGAGGTGAACCTAACATTGACGAAGGAAGAAAATATGGTTGGTGCATTTATTGACTTGTTTGTGGAGACAAAAAACCTTAACCATGGAGGCAAAAAAGGGAGGAGGAGATGTGTATCAGAGTATATTGGTACCAACTTTCTGCATGGGTGTGAAGAATGGGTTTTAAATGTTGCAGTGAGAAGAAGGAGGAAGCTGGGGGCAGTGCAGAATATTATGCAGAGAATTTAGAGTTTGGAGATAAAAGATAGGTGTGGAGTTACTAAAAGTATTACCCAGAGGGCTGAGGACGGGTTGCTGAGGAGGTTTGGTCATTTAAAGAGGGTGTAGAAAAACAGGATGACTTGGAGGGCGTATAAATCTGTGGAGGGAAGGAAGGGTTAGTGGATCGTCCTAGGAAAGGTTGGAGTCAGACTTGTATGAGCGTGTTAGATAGGAGTGAGTGGAAGCGAGAGGTTTTTATGATCTAACGTGCTTTTGGAGTGCGATCAAGATACTGTTTACGAAGGAATTCAGGGAAATATGTTACCCAGACTTGAGTTCTGGAGGCGGGAAGTACAGTGCCTACAATATGAAGGACGGATGGGGATACTACAGTTTGGAGAGGCACCCGAACTGTGATATTACCGTCCTCCTGTCACACACACACACACACACACACACACACACACACACACACACACACACACACACACACACACACACACACACACACACACATAAACAAAAACACACACACACACACACACACACACACACACACACACACACACACACACACACACACACACACACACACACACACACACACACACACACACACACACACATATAAAGCTTGCAGACCCTCCATAAAGAAAACTGATACCAGTCTAGTTGTTCAGTTGTTCATTTGTACAGTTGTTCATGTTCAGTTGTTCATGTTCAGTTGTTCATGTTCAGTTGTTCATGTTCAGTTGTTCATGTTCAGTTGTTCATGTTCAGTTGTTCATGTTCAGTTGTTCATGTTCAGTTGTTCATGTTCAGTTGTTCATGTTCAGTTGTTCATGTTCAGTTGTTCATGTTCAGTTGTTCATGTTCAGTTGTTCATGTTCAGTTGTTCATGTTCAGTTGTTCATGTTCAGTTGTTCATGTTCAGTTGTTCATGTTCAGTTGTTCATGTTCAGTTGTTCATGTTCAGTTGTTCATGTTCAGTTGTTCATGTTCAGTTGTTCATGTTCAGTTGTTCATGTTCAGTTGTTCATGTTCAGTTGTTCATGTTCAGTTGTTCATGTTCAGTTGTTCATGTTCAGTTGTTCATGTTCAGTTGTTCATGTTCAGTTGTTCATGTTCAGTTGTTCATGTTCAGTTGTTCATGTTCAGTTGTTCATGTTCAGTTGTTCATGTTCAGTTGTTCATGTTCAGTTGTTCATGTTCAGTTGTTCATGTTCAGTTGTTCATGTTCAGTTGTTCATGTTCAGTTGTTCATGTTCAGTTGTTCATGTTCAGTTGTTCATGTTCAGTTGTTCATGTTCTGAACTTGTCAACACTGAGAAAGTTTTCATTTATCCCCGAGACAGAGAAGAGCATAAAGTTCTGGCAAGTTGTGATTACTGTGGCTGGCAGCTAATAAAACACCGCTGCATATAAACCCTCACGGCGCCACGAGAGGGAAAAAAAATATTAATTACAAAAATGAGGCAACTTCGTTAACGTGCAAGAGTTCAGAGGAGCGGTAAGCCAGCGGAAGGTCTCGGTGAGATGACCCAAAAGCTCCAGCTGCGGGTCTTCGTCATATGACTAACACCCCGAACCTATGCGTAGACTGTTCTGACTAAGTAGTTATAGTCGTGGGGTTGCAACTGTGTGGACACCGGTTCGAATCCCGGCACTTCTTACTCAGGAGTCTAACAGGGCTTAAACTTGTTTTTTTTTGTCTATTGAAGGCTTAAGTTGTTATTATTATGTGAGACATGTGCAACACCTGGTTAAGACACATGTGCAACACCTGGTTAAGACACATGAGCAACACCTGGTTAAGACACATGTGCAACACCTGGTTAAGACACATGTGCAACACCTGGTTAAGACACATGAGCAACACCTGGTTAAGACACATGTGCAACACCTGGTTAAGACACATGTGCAACACCTGGTTAAGACACATGTGCAGCACCTGGTTAAGACACATGTGCAACACCTGGTTAAGACACATGTGCAACACCTGGTTAAGACACATGTGCAGCACCTGGTTAAGACACATGTACAACACCTGGTTAAGACACATGTGCAACACCTGGCTAAGACACATGTGCAACACCTGGTTAAGACACATGTGCAACACCTGGTTAAGACACATGTGCAACACCTGGTTAAGACACGTGTGCAACACCTGGTTAAGACACATGTGCAACACCTGGCTAAGACACATATGCAACACCTGGCTAAGACACATGTGCAACACCTGGTTAAGACACATGTGCAACACCTGGTTAAGACACATGTGCAACACCTGGTTAAGACACATGTGCAACACCTGGTTAAGACACATGTGCAACACCTGGTTAAGACACATGTGCAACACCTGGTTAAGACACATGTGCAACACCTGGTTAAGACACGTGTGCAACACCTGGTTAAGACACATGTGCAACACCTGGTTAAGACACATGTGCAACACCTGGTTAAGACACATGTGCAACACCTGGTTAAGACACATGTGCAACACCTGGTTAAGACACATGTGCAACACCTGGCTAAGACACATGTGCAACACCTGATTAAGACACATGTGCAACACCTGGTTAAGACACATGTGCAACACTTGGTTAAGATACATGTGCCTCACCTGGTTAAGACACATGTGCAACACCTGGTTAAGACACATGTGCAACACCTGGTTAAGACACATGTGCAACACCTGGTTAAGACACATGTGTAACACCTGGTAAAGACACATGTGCAACACCTGGTTAAGACACATGTGCAACACCTGGTTAAGACACATGTGCAACACCTGATTAAGACACATGTGCAGCACCTGGTTAAGACACATGTGCAACACCTGGTTAAGACACATGTGCAACACCTGGTTAAGACACATGTGCAACACCTGGTTAAGACACATGTGCAACACCTGGTTAAGACACATGTGCAACACCTGGTTAAGACACATGTGCAACACCTGGTTAAGACACATGTGCACCACTTGGTTAAGATACATGTGCCTCACCTGGCTAAGACACATGTGCAACACCTGATTAAGACACATGTGCAACACCTGGTTAAGACACATGTGCAACACTTGGTTAAGATACATGTGCCTCACCTGGTTAAGACACATGTGCAACACCTGGTTAAGACACATGTGCAACACCTGGTTAAGACACATGTGCAACACCTGGTTAAGACACATGTGTAACACCTGGTAAAGACACATGTGCAACACCTGGTTAAGACACATGTGCAACACCTGGTTAAGACACATGTGCAACACCTGATTAAGACACATGTGCAGCACCTGGTTAAGACACATGTGCAACACCTGGTTAAGACACATGTGCAACACCTGGTTAAGACACATGTGCAACACCTGGTTAAGACACATGTGCAACACCTGGTTAAGACACATGTGCAACACCTGGTTAAGACACATGTGCAACACCTGGTTAAGACACATGTGCAACACCTGGTTAAGACACATGTGCAACACCTGGCTAAGACACATGTGCAACACCTGATTAAGACACATGTGCAACACCTGGTTAAGACACATGTGCAACACTTGGTTAAGATACATGTGCCTCACCTGGTTAAGACACATGTGCAACACCTGGTTAAGACACATGTGCAACACCTGGTTAAGACACATGTGCAACACCTGGTTAAGACACATGTGCAACACCTGGTTAAGACACATGTGCAACACCTGGTTAAGACACATGTGCAACACCTGGTTAAGACACATGTGTAACACCTGGTAAAGACACATGTGCAACACCTGGTTAAGACACATGTGCAACACCTGGTTAAGACACATGTACAGCACCTGGTTAAGACACATGTGCAACACCTGGTTAAGACACATGTGCAACACCTGATTAAGACACATGTGCAACACCTGGTAAAGACATATATGCAACACCCGGTTAAGACACATGTGCAACACCTGGTAAAGGCACATGCGCAGTACATGGTTAATAAGACACATATGCAACACCTGGTTAAGACACATATGCAACACCTGGTTAAGATACTTATGCAACACCTGGTTTACACACATGTGCAACACCTGTTAAGACACATGTGGAACACCTGTTAAGACACATGTGCAGCACCTGGTTAATAAGACACAAGTGTAACACCTGGTTAATAAGACACATATGCAACACCTGGTTAAGACACATGTGCAGCACCTGGTTAAGACACATGTGCAACACCTGGTTAAGACACATGTGCAGCACCTGGCTAATAAGACACACGTGCAACACCTGGAGTTGGATCAGAGAATAGCAAACAGGTTGAATAATGTATCTTGGGCGTGACTTACTTCCACTAGTGGGCCCCGCCCACCGTGACGATGCCTTCAACTGCTGCACCTCATCTCACTCCTATATAAGCCACCATCTTCCTCCTGCGCTTCAGGCTCATCAAGACTACGGTGGTGGACACCTTCATCTAGACAGAGGGACTGATTACCGAGTCTTCCACTGTCACCAATGTCACCACTTTCAAACAATCCCTGCATCGTATTGATGTATTTACTCCCTGGCTGCAAAAAATTTAAATCTTACCTCGTCGGACTAAAATTATCAAATTCCAGCATTAAAATCAATGCACTCGTTATATTTTTCCCTCACTTAAGTCTTCTCTAAGACAAGATTGCCTTGCTCTGTGATAATAATTTATGTATTAAGTCGACTCGTACATTGCAAGCTTGGCGTTGCAAGAGTCACTCTGTGTAACTCTTTTAAAACGAGTTTCTTGCAAAACATTACACGTCTGGCAATTATCAGAGTCGTTTATGTTTATTAAGAAGTTAAGAAGTTCAGAGAGTGCTTATAATGGCACTGTCGCTACTCTCTTGGCACTGTCGCTACTCTCTTGGCACTGTCGCTACTCTCTTGGCACTGTCGCTACTCTCTTGGCACTGTCGCTACTCTCTTGGCACTGTCGCTACTCTCTTGGCACTGTCGCTACTCTCTTGGCACTGTCGCTACTCTCTTGGCACTGTCGCTACTCTCTTGGCACTGTCGCTACTCTCTTGGCACTGTCGCTACTCTCTTGGCACTGTCGCTACTGTCTTGGCACTGTCGCTACTCTCTTGGCACTGTCGATACTCTCTTGGCACTGTCGCTACTCTCTTGGCACTGTCGCTACTCTCTTGGCACTGTCGATACTCTCTTGGCACTGTCGCTACTCTCTTGGCACTGTCGCTACTCTCTTGGCACTGTCGATACTCTCTTGGCACTGTCGTTACTCTCTTTGCACTGTCGCTACTCTCTTGGCACTGTCGATACTCTCTTGGCACTGTCGCTACTCTTGGCACTGTCGATACTCTCTTGGCACTGTCGATACTCTCTTGGCACTGTCGATACTCTCTTGACACTGTCGCTACTCTCTTGGCACTGTCGCTACTCTCTTGGCACTGTCGCTACTCTCTTGGCACTGTCGCTACTCTCTTGGCACTGTCGATACTCTCTTGGCACTGTCGCTGCTCTCTTGGCACTGTTGCTACTCTCTTGGCACTGTCGCTACTCTCTTGGCACTGTCGATACTCTCTTGGCACTGTCGCTACTCTCTTGGCACTGTCGCTACTCTCTTGGCACTGTCGATACTCTCTTGGCACTGTCGCTACTCTCTTGGCACTGTCGCTACTCTCTTTTCACTGTCGCTACTCTCTTGGCACTGTCGCTACTCTCTTGGCACTGTCGCTACTCTCTTGGCACTTTCGCTACTGTCTTGGCACTGTCGCTACTCTCTTGGCACTGTCGCTACTCTCTTGGCACTGTCGCTACTCTCTTGGCACTGTCGCTACTCTCTTGGCACTGTCGCTACTCTCTTGGCACTGTCGCTACTCTCTTGGCACTGTCGCTACTCTCTTGGCACTGTCGCTACTCTCTTGGCACTGTCGCTACTCTCTTGACACTGTCGCTACTGTCTTGGTAGTGAGAGTGCTTCTTACGGTACTGTTGCTACTGTCTTGGTAGTGAGAGTGCTCCTTATGGCACTGCCAATACTGTCTTGATACTGAGAATGCTTCTTATGACACTGTCACTACTGTCTTGGTAGTGAGAGTGCTTCTTATGGCACTGTCACTAATGTCTTGTTAGAGAAAGTGCTTCTTATGGCACTGTCACTACTGTCTTGGTACTGAGAGTGCTTCTTATGGCACTGTCACTACTGTCTTGGTAGTGGGAGTGCTCTTGTGACACTGGCAGTACTATCTTGGTACTGAAGAGTGTTTTCTGTGACACTGCCACTACTGTCAGTCTAGCAAGGCGACCGTCAAGCCAACAGCATCACTGTCAATCTAGCAGGATCACTGTCAGGTCAACAGGACCACTGTCAGCCTAGCAGGATCACTGTCAGCCTAGCAGGATCACTGTCAGCCTAGCAGGATCACTGTCAGCCTAGCAGGATCACTGTCAGCCTAGGAGGGTTGGTGACAGCCTTCTCACAGCCACCACCACAACAATGTGGGTCTCGTTATGGTAAGAACATAAGAAGGAACACTGCAACAGGCCTACTGGCCCATGCGAGGCAGGTCCAGTTCTCTCCGGAGAACTTTCCTTACTTACGACCCAACTTTACCGAGGGAGAGGCACAAGAAACACTTATAAAAACTTACCCAAACTTTTCCCTAACTTAAGTTACAGTGAGATGCCATAATATTAATATCGCCTACCAGGAATATGCTATTTTTTAATTATCTTTTTTTAATTAAATTTTATATATTGAGATTAATTTGGCAGTGACGTAAAATTTTTTTTTTTTGGGGGGGGTCAAATTTTTGAAAAGTTATTTTTTCTCATATGGGATTTTTTTTTATGAGATTTTCGTCTTCTTTGAGACAGATAGCGAATGACTGGTCAACACCTGTCATTAACAGCTGTTCGTAACAGCGCCGTAGTAACACCTGAAATTAATATCTGCCAATAACACTTGATAAAAAGATTTAAATATCTGTGAATGGGTTCAACACCTGACGTTTACGCCTCTTGAACTAAATGATATTCAAAGGCGTAAATAAATATACAACAACAACAACAACAACAACAACAACTACTACTACTACTACTACTACTACTACTACTACTACTACTACTAATAATAATAATAATAATAATAATAATAATAATAATAATAATAATAATAATAATAATAGTAATAACAATAATAATAATAATAATAATAATAATAATAATAATAATAATAATAATAATAATAATAATAATAGTAATAATAATAATAATAATAATAATAACAATAATAATAATAATAATAATAATAATAATAATAATAATAATAATAATAATAATAATAATAATAATAATAATAATAATAATATTAATAATAATAATAATAATAATAATAATAATAATAATAATAATAATAATAATAATAAGAGATTGTTCTCCCTGTATGTAAGACATAACTAAAAAGCGTCTGAAAAATTATGATAATCGACCTTACACAAGAGAGTGAAACAGGTGGAATATTGTGGACATAAACCTTCGACCTACCTGGTGCCCCAGATCACGTTTTACACACACACACACACACACACACACACACACACACACACACACAGAGGGGTCACAACTGGAAGTTGAAGACTCAAATAAGTCAGTGATGTTAAGGAGTATTTCTTCAGCCATAGAGTTGTTAGGAAGTGGAACAATCTGGAGAGTGATTTATTGGAGGCAGGATCCATACATAGCTTTAGGAAGAGATATGATAAAGCTCATGGGGAAGGGAGAGAGTGGACCTAATAGTGACCAGTGAAGAAGTGGGGCCAGGAGCTGTGACTCTGCTGCTCTCTCTCACACACACACACAACAGGCCTCGTGTCTAATCGACATGTGCCTAGGACACAATGGTAACTAACTAACACACAGACACACACACACACATACACACACACATACACACACACACACACACACACACACACACACACACACACACACACACACACACACACACACATACACACATACACACATACACACACAACAGGCCTAGTGTCTAATCGACATGTGCCTAAGACAAAATGGTAACTAACACACACACATACACACACACACACACACACACACACACACACACACACACACACACACACACACACACACACACACACACACACACACACACACACACACACACACACACACACACACACACACACACACACACACACACACACACACACACACACACACAGGTATGATAAAGCTCATGGTTCAGGGAGAGTGACCCAGTAGCGACCAGTGAAGAGGCGGGGCCAGGAGCTATGAATCAACCCTTGCAACCACAACTAGGTGAGTACACACACACACACACCTAAAAGCTTCATACAGCAAGCGAGACATCAATATTCAATACACTGAGGGAAGGTTAGTTCAGTGTACCTAAGAGCCATCAAGAGCTAGGATATAGGTGACAGCTGTTTGGTAATGAGGAACAGCTAGATGACAAGGAGGAAGGAGGAAGCGCCTGTTAGCTGGTGCCAGACACCAGCTGATGATGTCTCTCATCTCACGAGGATAATGATGGTATCAGATGAGACACAGGCAGGGATGAGGCTGTGTATCTCAGTTTATTGATAGTCAAGTGTATGTATGTATGTGTGTGTGTGTGTGTGTGTGTGTGTGTGTGTGTGTGTGTGTGTGTGTGTGTGTGTGTGTGTGTGTGTGTGTGTGTGTGTGTGTGTGTGTGTGTGTCAACAGGAGTTAGCTAATTCACTTTGCTATCTCTCCTATTATAACACTTATTTGTATCTGCCTACACTACTGCTCTGTTACACTGTATATATTGTAAATACTGGTGGTGAGTGTATACGAGGACTCACAGAAAAACAATCCTTGATGTTTATCTTAGCATATATTACTCCTGCTTGGTTCCATGACTGGTGGCTTGGCTTACAGCCAGGTACTACACTGTACCTGTGTACGTCACAGGTCACTCCATGAATACGACTCAGAATAATCCAAAAACTCCTAGGTATCTAGTTTCTGCTGGGTGAACATATCCGTGTGTCAGCAGACTCCTCTGATAAATCTCACCTTGAGCTTAGAAATCAAACTCAGATTCTTGACTCTGAGAATACATCACTGTGTCATGTTTACAGTGTTGGGAGAAGGTACCCTCACGTCATCTCGTGGTTACCGGGCTAATAAACCTGAAGTGAGAGAGAGAGAAATGCCTGTCAGTAATCAAACATTCTTACAGTAATTATTATAACCAATCATCACTCTCGTTTTACATGATACTTAATATTTTATCCCCAGGAAAGATTTTAGTGTCTGATCCAAACCCAGGACGTATAATTGACAAAACAACAGATACTGACATTGCGGCGCAATGCGTCTAGGTTAGGTTAGGTTAGGTTCGTCAGGAAACAAGACAAGTGTCTCCTGACGCGGGTCTTAATCATGTGATGACCCGCCTGCATTTTTCCCCTGTGGCCTGCAAATTTACAAATATATAATGAGACCAAAATTCGAGCCTTAAGCCTCCGTGTAACAGACTGAAAACAAACACGGCAAAACTATGTCATCTAAACCCAGCTTGATGTATCTGGACTTCGATCCAGCAGTGACGTCAGTTGTTGTAATTCATTTTGGGAATAAATGAAGGTGTTAAATCCCCTTTGGAAGAATTTAATCCCTCTGAGCTGGAGAGGTTTACGTATCACCTGGAGGGAGGGGCAAGAAGAAGGAGCAACAGGAAGGGGGCAAGAAGAAGGAGGAACAGGAAGGGGCAAGAAGAAGGAGCAAGAAGAAGGGAGGGATGGGAGGGAAGAAGAAAAAAAGACTTTTCAAAATTATAATTGGATAAAATGGATAATGAAGAAACTGCGTTTGATGGACATCAAAAAGAACGTTTTTGAGGAAATGTTGGAGAGAGGGAGACTTGAAAGAAGGAAGTGCTGGAGGAATACCTTGTTGGAGGAAGGAGAAACTTGGTGGGGACTTAGTGTTGGAGAGGAGGCAGTGTACAGTGTACATTGTACACTGTGTACTGTGCAGTAGGGGTCCGTACTGCCAGGCCACACTATAGTTATGCTTAATACTTTTTAAAGGGCATTTAAAGCAGCTTGTTGTCACTATTATCCAGAAAGATAATAATAATAATAATAATAATAATAATAATAAATTTTAAAAATACAAGACAACGTATACATACCATAGCTAACATCAGTGTCATACTATATAAAGTATCCCCGGTTCTGCAGAGCATTATGGGAAATTTACATTAATTTGGTTCCTAGGATGTGACCCACATTATTCGACTAACACCCAGGTACCTACTTACTGCTAGGTGAACAAGGACAGCAGGTGTCATAGGGAAACACATCCAAATGGAAGCTGATCCTTCGTAGATCCCTAACACTTGCAAGGTGATCCTTTATCATGTGAGACAGTAAGTGAAACGTCACGAAGACATTGGTTAAGGCTTTTCACAGGTACTTCATTCGTCACAACAGTTCATTGGTATTTCCGTATGCAAATTCCAGGTCAACGAATAAGTCGAGGACAATCATCCCTGGGGAATCTACAGGCCAAGGTGGCTGCCATTATGGAACAGATGGCTGGTGCTCCATCACACACACGAACAGACTGTAGCTGCGTTAGTTTTCCCTACACACATCGTCATCGTCACGAGCTGCAGTTGCGTTTGCGTTATGCGGACCTCAGTCCACTGGTGAGGTGGATTAGTCTGTGAGGCTGAAATGCGTCAGCAACGTGAGGGTCATCAAGGCTGTGTGTCTCCCGTACTCCGCCGAAGACACTACGATCCCTGGAATAATGAATGAAGTATATTCTAAGTGTATATACACTGAGAGATGCCCACCTCTCGGTGTATATACAGTGAGAGACGCACACCTCTCGGTGTATATACAGTGAGAGACGCACACCTCTCGGTGTATATACAGTGAGAGACGCACACCTCTCGGTGTATATACAGTGAGAGACGCACACCTCTCGGTGTATATACAGTGAGAGACGCACACCTCTCGATGTATATACACTGAGAGACGTATACCTCTTGTTGTATATACAATGAGAGACGTACACCTCTCAATGTATATACAATGAGAGACGTACACCTCCCGATGTATATTATTAACCTTCATTACAGTAGCAGAACAGAATACCGACAAGTTTACAAACACTAGAGATGTATATAATGAAGATAACCAGGTGTGGCAGATGTGTGTATATCTTGTTCACTTGTGTGTCAGAGATAGACACACTCATTACATGATGAATAGACTCACAACGGGAATAGTTTATGAGAGAGAGAGAGAGAGAGAGAGAGAGAGAGAGAGAGAGAGACGGGAACACCTCAGTCAAGAAGGAATTTTTCCCACACTAACTCTTAACTGTCAATTCACAAACATCTCTCTCTCTCTCTCTCTCTCTCTCTCTCTCTCTGCAGATTACGTTTCAGCATTTTTGCCCGGTTGAAACGCTAATGTTTTGTCCGATCCTTCCCAGGGTATAAAAAGAGAATATTCTGATTGGTAACGCGACCCCTGATTGGCAACACGACTTATATTGAACCTGCCAGGAAATGACAAGAAATTTTTGCTGCTTGACGTTGTCTGGAAATCTCAATATTCTTTTGTATTGAGGTCTTGATGGGACGAACCAGGAAGCTGGCGAATAGATCTCCATCTAATGAATGAAAGTTAATCTCCACTTCCTCGGATCACACCCATTCTCAAGGCACTGTATGTCCCTCTTGAGCCCGGGGCTTCTGTGGTATTTAAAAACTTTGAATTATATTGCTCAAGGGAAAAAATAATAATTAAGGCAAATGATAATATGGTAATTTGTGACTAAAGTTATTTTCAGCAATGTATTATAACTTAGTTAACAAGATGGAAAAAAAACTTCAGCTTTGACAGGACTACCTACCTACCAGGAGGGGTGGTCCGGGGGTCAACGACCCCGCGGCCAGGTCTATAACTTTGGGTAGCGGTGGTTTTGATAAGGACCTGTATTGTATGGGCCAGTAGGTCTTATGCAGTGTTCCTCCATTCTTATGTTCTTATGACTAGCTCTCGACTAGACTAGCAACTGGAGGTATCAGCAGAGAAATTTTTGACAAGTTGCGATGTATACTGGCAGCACCTCCACATATATTTATGTTCAGTCAGGACTGAAAAAGCCACTTGGGGCGATACGTAAGTTTCCTGAACTGCACGTTTTTTTTTCCACACAATACCACTATGTATATAATGCGACATGTTATGGTTAAACAAGGAAAATGAACGAAGATTCGAAACGTGGTCCGGGCATGTAGCAGTTAAATGGCTGTACCGCTGAGCTACGAAGCTTACAATAGGAAGGTTTGACAGACTGTACTCTTGTGTTTAGTCTGTATCAGCGACCATGAGTTGTGTCCCTGCTACTGTGTCTTCCCACAGACCCAGAAGCTTTCATGGTACATCTCTTCTCACAACTACCAAAGCCACGTAGTTTATATACTCAAGGAACAATCGGTACTTCATAAAGAGAAGAATGGACTGGGATTCGAACCATCTACGTCCATTCCTCAGTTTATTCAGTGTTAGTCGTTCATTACTATTACCATTACTACTACTACTACTACTACTACTACTACTACTACTAGTTCACTACTACTATTAACATTAACTATCAAGGAAGTAAGAGAAATTTCAACAAGGTTCAATACACGAGACAAAAAAACCATTAACAACATTTGTCACTCACTCAAAATACTTAGTATCCCAACAGAGGTGTATGCAAGTTGTATACAACAACATCGGGAAAAAGGCTGGTGTACAGCGTATACATAAGGGCTTCCCCATGAACATAACTATACACTACGACCAAGACTGGTCTCTCGGTCTGCTTGTAACGCAATGAAAGAGAGTGTATATAAGTTGTATACAGTACCACAATATGAAGAATTAGACGCAAATGCAACATCTGGGTATGTTTGTTTGAGAAAACGTCTACAAGGATACAGTGATACGAGGCGGCCAGAACGACTCGGAGCGGCAAGAGGAAGGGATGGAGGGGCAAGTGGAAGGAAGGATGGAGGGGCAAGTGGAAGGAAGGGATGGAGGGGCAAGTGGAAGGAAGGGATGGAGGGGCAAGTGGAAGGAAGGGATGGAGGGGCAAGTGGAAGGAAGGGATGGAGGGGCAAGTGGAAGGAAGGGATGGAGGGGCAAGTGGAAGGAAGGGATGGAGGGGCAAGTGGAAGGAAGGGATGGAGGGGCAAGTGGAAGGAAGGGATGGAGGGGCAAGTGGAAGGAAGGGATGGAGGGGCAAGTGGAAGGAAGGGATGGAGGGGCAAGTGGAAGGAAGGGATGGAGGGGCAAGTGGAAGGAAGGGATGGAGGGGCAAGTGGAAGGAAGGGATGGAGGGGCAAGTGGAAGGAAGGGATGGAGGGGCAAGTGGAAGGAAGGGATGGAGGGGCAAGTGGAAGGAAGGGATGGAGGGGAAAGTGGAAGGAAGGGATGGAGGGGCAAGTGGAAGGAAGGGATGGAGGGGCAAGTGGAAGGAAGGGATGGAGGGGCAAGTGGAAGGAAGGGATGGAGGGGCAAGTGGAAGGAAGGGATGGAGGGGCAAGTGGAAGGAAGGGATGGAGGGGAAAGTGGAAGGAAGGGATGGAGGGGCAAGTGGAAGGAAGGGATGGAGGGGCAAGTGGAAGGAAGGGATGGAGGGGCAAGTGGAAGGAAGGGATGGAGGGGAAAGTGGAAGGAAGGGATGGAGGGGAAAGTGGAAGGAAGGGATGGAGGGGCAAGTGGAAGGAAGGGATGGAGGGGAAAGTGGAAGGAAGGGATGGAGGGGCAAGTGGAAGGAAGGTATGGAGGGGTAAGTGGAAGGAAGGGATGGAGGGGTAAGTGGAAGGAAGGGATGGAGGGGTAAGTGGAAGGAATGGATGGAGGGGCAAGTGGAAGGAAGGGATGGAGGGGCAAGTGGAAGGAAGAGATGGAGGGGCAAGTGGAAGGAAGGAATGGAGGGGTAAGTGGAAGGAAGGGATGGAGGGGTAAGTGGAAGGAAGGGATGGAGGGGCAAGTGGAAGGAAGGGATGGAGGGGTAAGTGGAAGGAAGGGATGGAGGGGTAAGTGGAAGGAAGGGATGGAGGGGCAAGTGGAAGGAAGGGATGGAGGGGTAAGTGGAAGGAAGGGATGGAGGGGCAAGTGGAAGGAAGGGATGGAAGGGTAAGTGGAAGGAAGGGATGGAGGGGTAAGTGGAAGGAAGGGATGGAGGGGCAAGAGGAAGGAAGGGATGGAGGGGCAAGTGGAAGGAAGGGATGCAGGGGCAAGAGGAAGGAAGGGATGGAGGGGCAAGTGGAAGGAAGGGATGGAGGGGTAAGTGGAAGGAAGGGATGGAGGGGCAAGTGGAAGGAAGGGATGGAGGGGTAAGTGGAAGGAAGGGATGGAGGGGTAAGTGGAAGGAAGGGATGGAGGGGCAAGTGGAAGGAAGGGATGGAGGGGTAAGTGGAAGGAAGGGATGGAGGGGCAAGTGGAAGGAAGGGATGGAAGGGTAAGTGGAAGGAAGGGATGGAGGGGTAAGTGGAAGGAAGGGATGGAGGGGCAAGAGGAAGGAAGGGATGGAGGGGCAAGTGGAAGGAAGGGATGGAGGGTTAAGTGGAAGGAAGGGATGGAGGGGCAAGTGGAAGGAAGGGATGGAGGGGTAAGTGGAAGGAAGGGATGGAGGGGCAAGAGGAAGGAAGGGATGGAGGGGCAAGTGGAAGGAAGGGATGGAGGGGTAAGTGGAAGGAAGGGATGGAGGGGCACGTGGAAAGAAGGAATGGAGGGGCACGTGGAAGGAAGGGATGGAGGGGCAAGTGGAAGGAAGGAATGGAGGGGCAAGTGGAAGGAAGGGATGGAGGGGTAAGTGGAAGGAAGGGATGGAGGGGCAAGTGGAAGGAAGGGATGGAGGGGCACGTGGAAGGAAGAGATTGAGGGACACGTGGAAGGAAGGGATGGAGGGGCAAGTGGAAGGAAGGGATGGAGGGGCACGTGGAAGGAAGGAATGGAGGGGCACGTGGAAGGAAGGGATGGAGGGGCAAGTGGAAGGAAGGAATGGAGGGGCAAGTGGAAGGAAGGGATGGAGGGGCAAGAGGAAGGAAGGAATGGAGGGGTAAGTGGAAGGAAGGGATGGAGGGGCAAGTGGAAGGAAGGGATGGAGGGGCAAGTGGAAGGAAGGATGGAGGGGTAAGTGGAAGGAAGGGATGGAGGGGTAAGTGGAAGGAAGGGATGGAGGGGCAAGTGGAAGGAAGGGATGGAGGGGTAAGTGGAAGGAAGGGATGGAGGGGCAAGTGGAAGGAAGGGATGGAGGGGTAAGTGGAAGGAAGGAATGGAGGGGTAAGTGGAAGGAAGGGATGGAGGGGCACGTGGAAGGAAGGGATGGAGGGGCAAGAGGAAGGAAGGAATGGAGGGGTAAGTGGAAGGAAGGGATGGAGGGGCAAGTGGAAGGAAGGGATGGAGGGGTAAGTGGAAGGAAGGAATGGAGGGGTAAGTGGAAGGAAGGAATGGAGGGGTAAGTGGAAGGAAGGGATGGAGGGGTAAGTGGAAGGAAGGGATGGAGGGGCAAGTGGAAGGAAGGGATGGAGGGGCACGTGGAAGGAAGGGATGGAGGGGCACGTGGAAGGAAGGGATGGAGGGGCACGTGGAAGGAAGGGATGGAGGGGCACGTGGAAGGAAGGGATGGAGGGGCACGTGGAAGGAAGGGATGGAGGGGCACGTGGAAGGAAGGAATGGAGGGGCAAGTGGAAGGAAGGGATGGAGGGGCAAGTGGAAGGAAGGGATGGAGGGGCAAGTGGAAGGAAGGGATGGAGGGGCAAGTGGAAGGAAGGGATGGAGGGGCACGTGGAAGGAAGGGATGGAGGGGCACGTGGAAGGAAGGAATGGAGGGGCAAGTGGAAGGAAGGGATGGAGGGGCAAGTGGAAGGAAGGGATGGAGGGGCAAGTGGAAGGAAGGATGGAGGGGCAAGTGGAAGGAAGGGACGGAGGGGCAAGTGGAAGAAAGGGATGGAGGGGCAAGTGGAAGGAAGGATGGAGGGGTAAGTGGAAGGAAGGCATGGAGGGGGAAGTGGAAGGAAGGGATGGAGGGGCACGTGGAAGGAAGGAATGGAGGGGCAAGTGGAAGGAAGGGATGGAGGGGCAAGTGGAAGGAAGGGATGGAGGGGCAAGTGGAAGGAAGGGTGGAGGGGCAAGTGGAAGGAAGGGACGGAGGGGCAAGTGGAAGAAAGGGATGGAGGGGCAAGTGGAAGGAAGGATGGAGGGGTAAGTGGAAGGAAGGAATGGAGGGGTAAGTGGAAGGAAGGGATGGAGGGGCACGTGGAAGGAAGGGATGGAGGGGCACATGGAAGGAAGGGATGGAGGGGTAAGTGGAAGGAAGGGATGGAGGGGGAAGTGGAAGGAAGGGATGGAGGGGCACGTGGAAGGAAGGAATGGAGGGGTAAGTGGAAGGAAGGGATGGAGGGGTAAGTGGAAGGAAGGGTTGGAGGGGTAAGTGGAAGGAAGGGATGGAGGGGCACGTGGAAGGAAGGGATGGAGGGGCAAGTGGAAGGAAGGGATGGTGGGGTAAGTGGAAGGAAGGGATGGAGGGGCACGTGGAAGGAAGAAATGGAGGGGTAAGTGGAAGGAAGGGATGGAGGGGCACGTGGAAGGAAGGAATGGAGGGGTAAGTGGAAGGAAGGGATGGAGGGGTAAGTGGAAGGAAGGGATGGAGGGGTAAGTGGAAGGAAGGGATGGAGGGGTAAGTGGAAGGAAGGGATGGAGGGGCAAGTGGAAGGAAGGATGGAGGGGCAAGTGGAAGGAAGGGATGGAGGGGCAAGTGGAAGGAAGGGATGGAGGGGCACGTGGAAGGAAGGGATGGAGGGGCACGTGGAAGGAAGGAATGGAGGGGTAAGTGGAAGGAAGGGATGGAGGGGTAAGTGGAAGGAAGGGATGGAGGGGCACGTGGAAGGAAGGGATGGAGGGGCAAGTGGAAGGAAGGAATGGAGGGGCAAGTGGAAGGAAGGGATGGAGGGGCAAGTGGAAGGAAGGATGGAGGGGCAAGTGGAAGGAAGGGATGGAGGGGCAAGTGGAAGGAAGGGATGGAGGGGCAAGTGGAAGGAAGGATGGAGGGGTAAGTGGAAGGAAGGATGGAGGGGCAAGTGGAAGGAAGGGATGGAGGGGCAAGTGGAAGGAAGGGATGGAGGGGCACGTGGAAGGAAGGGATGGAGGGGCACGTGGAAGGAAGGAATGGAGGGGTAAGTGGAAGGAAGGGATGGAGGGGTAAGTGGAAGGAAGGGTTGGAGGGGTAAGTGGAAGGAAGGGATGGAGGGGCACGTGGAAGGAAGGGATGGAGGGGCAAGTGGAAGGAAGGGATGGTGGGGTAAGTGGAAGGAAGGGATGGAGGGGCACGTGGAAGGAAGAAATGGAGGGGTAAGTGGAAGGAAGGGATGGAGGGGCACGTGGAAGGAAGGAATGGAGGGGTAAGTGGAAGGAAGGGATGGAGGGGTAAGTGGAAGGAAGGGATGGAGGGGTAAGTGGAAGGAAGGGATGGAGGGGTAAGTGGAAGGAAGGGATGGAGGGGCAAGTGGAAGGAAGGATGGAGGGGCAAGTGGAAGGAAGGGATGGAGGGGCAAGTGGAAGGAAGGGATGGAGGGGCACGTGGAAGGAAGGGATGGAGGGGCACGTGGAAGGAAGGAATGGAGGGGTAAGTGGAAGGAAGGGATGGAGGGGTAAGTGGAAGGAAGGGATGGAGGGGCACGTGGAAGGAAGGGATGGAGGGGCAAGTGGAAGGAAGGAATGGAGGGGCAAGTGGAAGGAAGGGATGGAGGGGCAAGTGGAAGGAAGGATGGAGGGGCAAGTGGAAGGAAGGGATGGAGGGGCAAGTGGAAGGAAGGGATGGAGGGGCAAGTGGAAGGAAGGATGGAGGGGTAAGTGGAAGGAAGGATGGAGGGGCAAGTGGAAGGAAGGGATGGAGGGGCAAGTGGAAGGAAGGATGGAGGGGCAAGTGGAAGGAAGGGATGGAGGGGCAAGTGGAAGGAAGGGATGGAGGGGCAAGTGGAAGGAAGGATGGAGGGGTAAGTGGAAGGAAGGGATGGAGGGGCAAGTGGAAGGAAGGATGGAGGGGCAAGTGGAAGGAAGGGATGGAGGGGCAAGTGGAAGGAAGGGATGGAGGGGCAAGTGGAAGGAAGGTTGGTGGGGCAAGTGGAATGAAGGGATGGAGGGGCAAGTGGAAGGAAGGGATGGAGGGGCAAGTGGAAGGAAGGATGGAGGGGTAAGTGGAAGGAAGGGATGGAGGGGCAAGTGGAAGGAAGGATGGAGGGGCAAGTGGAAGGAAGGGATGGAGGGGCAAGTGGAAGGAAGGGATGGAGGGGCAAGTGGAAGGAAGGATGGAGGGGTAAGTGGAAGGAAGGGATGGAGGGGCAAGTGGAAGGAAGGATGGAGGGGTAAGTGGAAGGAAGGATGGAGGGGCAAGTGGAAGGAAGGGATGGAGGGGCAAGTGGAAGGAAGGATGGAGGGGCAAGTGGAAGGAAGGGATGGAGGGGCAAGTGGAAGGAAGGGATGGAGGGGCAAGTGGAAGGAAGGATGGAGGGGCAAGTGGAAGGAAGGGATGGAGGGGCAAGTGGAAGGAAGGGATGGAGGGGCAAGTGGAAGGAAGGGATGGAGGGGCAAGTGGAAGGAAGGGATGGAGGGGCAAGTGGAAGGAAGGGATGGAGGGGCAAGTGGAAGGAAGGATGGAGGGGCAAATGGAAGGAAGGGATGGAGGGGCAAGTGGAAGGAAGGGATGGTGGGGCATGTGGAAGGAAGGGATGGAGGGGCAAGTGGAAGGAAGGGATGGAGGGGCAAGTGGAAGGAAGGGATGGAGGGGCAAGTGGAAGGAAGGATGGAGGGGCAAATGGAAGGAAGGGATGGAGGGGCAAGTGGAAGGAAGGGATGGAGGGGCAAGTGGAAGGAAGGATGGAGGGGCAAGTGGAAGGAAGGGATGGAGGGGCAAGTGGAAGGAAGGGATGGAGGGGCAAGTGGAAGGAAGGATGGAGGGGTAAGTGGAAGGAAGGGATGGAGGGGCAAGTGGAAGGAATGGATGGAGGGGCACGTGGAAGGAAGGGATGGAGGGGCAAGTGGAAGGAAGGGATGGAGGGGTAAGTGGAAGGAAGGGATGGAGGGGTAAGTGGAAGGAAGGAATGGAGGGGTAAGTGGAAGGAAGGGATGGAGGGGTAAGTGGAAGGAAGGGATGGAGGGGTAAGTGGAAGGAAGGGATGGAGGGGTAAGTGGAAGGAAGGAATGGAGGGGCAAGTGGAAGGAAGGGATGGAGGGGCAAGTGGAAGGAAGGGATGGAGGGGCAAGTGGAAGGAAGGGATGGAGGGGCAAGTGGAAGGAAGGAATGGAGGGGTAAGTGGAAGGAAGGAATGGAGGGGTAAGTGGAAGGAAGGGATGGAGGGGCAAGTGGAAGGAAGGGATAGAGGGGCACGTGGAAGGAAGGGATGTAGGGGTAAGTGGAAGGAAGGAATGGAGGGGTAAGTGGAAGGAAGGGATGGAGGGGTAAGTGGAAGGAAGGGATGGAGGGGTAAGTGGAAGGAAGGAATGGAGGGGTAAGTGGAAGGAAGGGATGGAGGGGTAAGTGGAAGGAAGGGATGGAGGGGCAAGTGGAAGGAAGGGATGGAGGGGCAAGTGGAAGGAAGGGATGGAGGGGCAAGTGGAAGGAAGGAATGGAGGGGCAAGTGGAAGGAAGGGATGGAGGGGCAAGTGGAAGGAAGGGATGGAGGGGCACGTGGAAGGAATGGATGGAGGGGAAGGTGGAAGGAAGGGATGGAGGGGCACGTGGAAGGAAGGGATGGAGGGGTAAGTGGAAGGAAGGGATGGAGGGGCACGTGGAAGGAAGGGATGGAGGGGTAAGTGGAAGGAAGGGATGGAGGGGCACGTGGAAGGAAGGGATGGAGGGGCACGTGGAAGGAAGGGATGGAGGGGCAAGTGGAAGGAAGGGATGGATGGGCAAGTGGAAGGAAGGGATGGAGGGGCACGTGGAAGGAAGGGATGGAGGGGCACGTGGAAGGAAGGAATGGAGGGGTAAGTGGAAGGAAGGGATGGAGGGGTAAGTGGAAGGAAGGGATGGAGGGGCACGTGGAAGGAAGGGATGGAGGGGCAAGTGGAAGGAAGGAATGGAGGGGTAAGTGGAAGGAAGGGATGGAGGGGCAAGTGGAAGGAAGGATGGAGGGGCAAGTGGAAGGAAGGGATGGAGGGGCAAGTGGAAGGAAGGGATGGAGGGGCAAGTGGAAGGAAGGATGGAGGGGTAAGTGGAAGGAAGGATGGAGGGGCAAGTGGAAGGAAGGGATGGAGGGGCAAGTGGAAGGAAGGGATGGAGGGGCACGTGGAAGGAAGGGATGGAGGGGCACGTGGAAGGAAGGAATGGAGGGGTAAGTGGAAGGAAGGGATGGAGGGGTAAGTGGAAGGAAGGGTTGGAGGGGTAAGTGGAAGGAAGGGATGGAGGGGCACGTGGAAGGAAGGGATGGAGGGGCAAGTGGAAGGAAGGGATGGTGGGGTAAGTGGAAGGAAGGGATGGAGGGGCACGTGGAAGGAAGAAATGGAGGGGTAAGTGGAAGGAAGGGATGGAGGGGCACGTGGAAGGAAGGAATGGAGGGGTAAGTGGAAGGAAGGGATGGAGGGGTAAGTGGAAGGAAGGGATGGAGGGGTAAGTGGAAGGAAGGGATGGAGGGGTAAGTGGAAGGAAGGGATGGAGGGGCAAGTGGAAGGAAGGATGGAGGGGCAAGTGGAAGGAAGGGATGGAGGGGCAAGTGGAAGGAAGGGATGGAGGGGCACGTGGAAGGAAGGGATGGAGGGGCACGTGGAAGGAAGGTATGGAGGGGTAAGTGGAAGGAAGGGATGGAGGGGTAAGTGGAAGGAAGGGATGGAGGGGCACGTGGAAGGAAGGGATGGAGGGGCAAGTGGAAGGAAGGAATGGAGGGGCAAGTGGAAGGAAGGGATGGAGGGGCAAGTGGAAGGACGGATGGAGGGGCAAGTGGAAGGAAGGGATGGAGGGGCAAGTGGAAGGAAGGGATGGAGGGGCAAGTGGAAGGAAGGATGGAGGGGTAAGTGGAAGGAAGGATGGAGGGGCAAGTGGAAGGAAGGGATGGAGGGGCAAGTGGAAGGAAGGATGGAGGGGCAAGTGGAAGGAAGGGATGGAGGGGCAAGTGGAAGGAAGGGATGGAGGGGCAAGTGGAAGGAAGGATGGAGGGGTAAGTGGAAGGAAGGGATGGAGGGGCAAGTGGAAGGAAGGATGGAGGGGCAAGTGGAAGGAAGGGATGGAGGGGCAAGTGGAAGGAAGGGATGGAGGGGCAAGTGGAAGGAAGGATGGAGGGGCAAGTGGAAGGAAGGGATGGAGGGGCAAGTGGAAGGAAGGGATGGAGGGGCAAGTGGAAGGAAGGATGGAGGGGTAAGTGGAAGGAAGGGATGGAGGGGCAAGTGGAAGGAAGGATGGAGGGGCAAGTGGAAGGAAGGGATGGAGGGGCAAGTGGAAGGAAGGGATGGAGGGGCAAGTGGAAGGAAGGATGGAGGGGTAAGTGGAAGGAAGGGATGGAGGGGCAAGTGGAAGGAAGGATGGAGGGGTAAGTGGAAGGAAGGATGGAGGGGCAAGTGGAAGGAAGGGATGGAGGGGCAAGTGGAAGGAAGGATGGAGGGGCAAGTGGAAGGAAGGGATGGAGGGGCAAGTGGAAGGAAGGGATGGAGGGGCAAGTGGAAGGAAGGATGGAGGGGCAATTGGAAGGAAGGGATGGAGGGGCAAGTGGAAGGAAGGGATGGAGGGGCAAGTGGAAGGAAGGGATGGAGGGGCAAGTGGAAGGAAGGGATGGAGGGGCAAGTGGAAGGAAGGGATGGAGGGGCAAGTGGAAGGAAGGATGGAGGGGCAAATGGAAGGAAGGGATGGAGGGGCAAGTGGAAGGAAGGGATGGAGGGGCAAGTGGAATGAAGGGATGGAGGGGCAAGTGGAAGGAAGGGATGGAGGGGCAAGTGGAAGGAAGGGATGGAGGGGCAAGTGGAAGGAAGGATGGAGGGGCAAATGGAAGGAAGGGATGGAGGGGCAAGTGGAAGGAAGGGATGGAGGGGCAAGTGGAAGGAAGGATGGAGGGGCAAGTGGAAGGAAGGGATGGAGGGGCAAGTGGAAGGAAGGGATGGAGGGGCAAGTGGAAGGAAGGATGGAGGGGTAAGTGGAAGGAAGGGATGGAGGGGCAAGTGGAAGGAAGGATGGAGGGGCAAGTGGAAGGAAGGGATGGAGGGGCAAGTGGAAGGAAGGGATGGAGGGGTAAGTGGAAGGAAGGGATGGAGGGGTAAGTGGAAGGAAGGAATGGAGGGGTAAGTGGAAGGAAGGGATGGAGGGGTAAGTGGAAGGAAGGGATGGAGGGGTAAGTGGAAGGAAGGGATGGAGGGGTAAGTGGAAGGAAGGAATGGAGGGGCAAGTGGAAGGAAGGGATGGAGGGGCAAGTGGAAGGAAGGGATGGAGGGGCAAGTGGAAGGAAGGGATGGAGGGGCAAGTGGAAGGAAGGAATGGAGGGGTAAGTGGAAGGAAGGAATGGAGGGGTAAGTGGAAGGAAGGGATGGAGGGGCAAGTGGAAGGAAGGGATAGAGGGGCACGTGGAAGGAAGGGATGGAGGGGTAAGTGGAAGGAAGGAATGGAGGGGTAAGTGGAAGGAAGGGATGGAGGGGTAAGTGGAAGGAAGGGATGGAGGGGTAAGTGGAAGGAAGGAATGGAGGGGTAAGTGGAAGGAAGGGATGGAGGGGTAAGTGGAAGGAAGGGATGGAGGGGCAAGTGGAAGGAAGGGATGGAGGGGCAAGTGGAAGGAAGGGATGGAGGGGCAAGTGGAAGGAAGGAATGGAGGGGCAAGTGGAAGGAAGGGATGGAGGGGCAAGTGGAAGGAAGGGATGGAGGGGCACGTGGAAGGAAAGGATGGAGGGGCAAGTGGAAGGAAGGGATGGAGGGGCACGTGGAAGGAAGGGATGGAGGGGTAAGTGGAAGGAAGGGATGGAGGGGCACGTGGAAGGAAGGGATGGAGGGGTAAGTGGAAGGAAGGGATGGAGGGGCACGTGGAAGGAAGGGATGGAGGGGCACGTGGAAGGAAGGGATGGAGGGGCAAGTGGAAGGAAGGGATGGATGGGCAAGTGGAAGGAAGGGATGGAGGGGCAAGTGGAAGGAAGGGATGGAGGGGCAAGTGGATGGAAGGGATGGAGGGGCAAGTGGAAGGAAGGGATGGATGGGCAAGTGGAAGGAAGGGATGGAGGGGCAAGTGGATGGAAGGGATGGAGGGGCAAGTGGAAGGAAGGGATGGAGGGGCAAGTGGAAGGAAGGGATGGAGGGGCACGTGGAAGGAAGGGATGGAGGGGCAAGAGGAAGGAAGGGGCTGAGGGACACACACACACACACACACACACACACACACACACACACACACACTAATGATCAATTTCCGGTAGAAATGCTTGCGACATTCTCCTTGTCTGCACGACACACGAGGCACCTCCTCCTCCTCCAGTTGCATCTTACTCACATGGTCACGTCTGGACACCATTTCTTGCAACTCAATCACCTCTCTCTGGTCTGGAATTGTACTGCGGGGGCAATGACCCCCGGAACCAATAACGGGAAGACCGTCCCACAATACTCAAACCGAACGTGTTATGGTGAGAAAATAATGAGTGATGGCAAAAAAGACGAAGAAGAAGAAGAAGAAGAAGAAGAAGAAGAAGAAGAAGAAGAAGAAGAAGAAGAAGAAGAAGAAGACGAAGAGGAGGAGGAGAAAGAAGAAGAGGTGTACATACGTACTAGTAGGTGGGAGGAAGATAAAAGTCCCCTCCCCCACGACATGTACTCTGAACATAACACTAATTACATACAATCTCAGTAATTATTAATCTAGAGTAATTATTAACCTAGAATTACTTCTCCTGCAGAATCCATCCGTTTCGCTCAGCTCACACAAGATTACTAACCCAAAAGCAGCGTGTCAATCCACAGAAAGTTGGTAACTAATTACAATCTGATCCGCTCTGTACAGAGCTGAAAGTAAAGGAGTATAACTCTTTCTTGCCATGGTAGCCATGGGTTTAGATTGTATTTAACCTGGTCAACTCCATCCAAGACTCATTGAGGTCTTGAAATAGGGATGCAAGTAAACTTTAAATGTATGTATACATAGAGGGATTTACATACACCTCTAGGTAAGTATACAATGAGAAATATAGGCCTTTGTGTATATGTGCTTAGAGATGCGGAACTATGTGTATATGTACGGTTAGTAATACACAGAAGGTGTGTATCTAATTGAAACACATCTGTCTATATACACAGACTAAGATATATGCACTTTTCGGTGTATACACACTGAGAGATATTCGCCTCTATATAGTCCACCGAGAGACAAAGATATACAATACCCCGTGCATACAAAGTATATACACCTCTCAGTATATATACACCGACAGATATACACTTCTCGGTGTATATCCGTCCTTAACAGCCCTCGTAGAGTCGACAGGGTTGTTGACCAATAGATCCATTTATAGGCCCTAAAAGAAATGGGTAGAATAGGGAAGGGAAAGGTCTGGGGGTAGAAGTAAGAAAGCCAGACAGGAAGAGAGAGAGGTATGAGAGGTTAAGTGGTCTGGCCACTTTGACTGGGTTTTAAGGCAGTGTTTTTTTATTGCAGGTAACAACTTAAGTATAGAGTGATATCCCTCGATTTTCTACACACTCGATTATGAGCTAGTTCCTGGAAGTAGCCTCCTTTTAGAGAGAGAGAGAGAGAGAGAGAGAGAGAGAGAGAGAGAGAGAGGCAGACAAAGAGCATGATAAAAATCAGACTGAAAGCAACAAACACTTTCTCCTATGCAAAATTCACTGCTTTCAGTGTTCTTGCTTTCAGGACATTGACTTTTACTGACGACGACAAACAAGCGAGCTACATCTCACGTAGGATTTTTTTTTTTCGTAATATTACCGACCTGACCGCAATCCCCACTTGACTTCGAAGAAACCTCTGGTAGCGAGCCCGTGCACTCTGCTCCAGGCCATGACTCGTGCAACTCCAGATTCTTCAAAACTTAAAGGAAAAAAAATCATCAAGTGCCTTGTACATGTGCCGTCAAACGGCATCCACTAAGATTCACGAAACCTCGGGTGTAGTTCTACTGTTTCTAATATTTTCAGTGTTATTAGCACATGTGTTCGACTGATGAAGGCTGCTGCGAGGGCGAAACGTTTCGACAATACAGATACCCATGGGGAGACAAGGCCGGGTCACCTCTCACATAAGACCCGGGCAGCGGGCAGCGGGCAGCGGGCAGCGGGCAGCGGGCAGCGGGCAGCGTAATACTGTGATTCTCAACAGCAAGAGAAATTAGTTCCACAGTTATTATCACGGTGTTGTAATATGACATCAGTTGTTAAACTACTGAGTACTGTGCTTAGCGACGCACTTAACACCATCACAGTGTCCTCAGCTCACACACTGAGGAACCGGGGACCACTTCCCGGCACGGATGAAATGTTGGGTATATTTCCTGACACCTGTCATCCCTGTTCACCCAGCAGTAATTTGGTACCTGGATGATAGTCGAATAGTGTGGGTGGCATCCTGGGGGGAAAAGATTAAAAGACCCCCAGTGGAAATAAAACAGACAGTCCCATCAATCGTATTTATTGACTGAATTTCTCCAGTAGTGATTCAAGGCTCGAGTGGCGTCCATTTTTTTTTTTTTCGAATTTATTGAAAGATATAACTGCGAGAGCAAAATTGTGGTTGAAGGTAAAAAAAAAATCATTCAGTTTTACATCACCGAGAGAAGTGACCGCGGAAATATACTTGTAGTTTTTGCCATAGGGATATTAGGAAGTACTTCTTCAGCCTTAGAGTTGTCAGGAAGTGGAGCAATCTATAGAGTGAAGTAATGGAGGCAGGATCCATATATATATATAGCTTTAAGAAGAGGTACGATAAAGCTCTTGGAGCAGGGAGAGACAGTGGAGCTAGTAGTGACGAGCGAAGAAACGGGACCACGAGTTTTAACTCCATCCCTGCAACCACAAACAGGTGAATACAGGATTAGATTTTGCCACCGAAGTGGCAAGTTGATCCTGCATCCCAGATCCATCCTGTGGACGGTAGCGCGAGAGCATTGAAATACACTAAAGGCCTAAGAACTAGGCCCCAAAAGGGTTAACAGGAGTATACATCTGAATTTATATTAAGTTTACTTATCTATTACAAGCAAATTTAGTAAATTTGCTTAATATATCTGCTTAATAAATCTACTTAATAAATCTACTTAATAAATCTGCTTAATAAGCTATCATGACACATTACATAGGTCATCACACTGTCTATCTCTATATTCCTCAGCAAGTGGACAATTAAGTACATAGTGCTCAAGAATGCTTGTAAATATATACGTTCGTAAAAGAGACGAGCCACGTACGCCAGAGACGTCTAAATAATGTAACAAAATACAGAGTATACGTCTGTGTTCCAAAACTGTAATAGGTGATGCATCAGTAATTAAAATATTCGCCTCCTCGTGTGAACGATAACACACTGTCAGTAATTTTCCCGCTTTAATTAAATAATTGAAAGGTAATTGTGATTATTAAACGTAGAATCCTCGAGGGTGGGTTACATTTAAATTACCTTTACATATTACTTTTTTTTAATGGGTATGTTCTCCTGACGCTCAGGTATGAAGTGGTGTGGCGGGTGGTTCCTAGGGGTGGGTTTCTTTATACTAAGTGTTTAAGAATGTTACTATTCCTTGATTGGCAAGACATCTGGGCAGTTGTGACATCATTTTCCAGCCAGAAGCAATTGTGGCATTTTCCAGCTAGAGGCAGTTGTGACATCATTTTCCATCCAGAGGCAACTGTGGCATCATTTTCCAGCCAGAGGCAACTGTGGCATCATTTTCCATCCAGAGGCAACTGTGGCATCATTTTCCATCCAGAGGCAACTGTGGCATCATTTTCCATCCAGAGGCAACTGTGGCATCATTTTCCATCCAGAGGCAACTGTGACATCATTTTCCAGCCATGGAAAACATTTAATATCTTAAAGCTATCAAGTCAGCTTACCTTCATCTCCTCAGCTTAAAGCTTTTTTTTTTTTTTTACCTGTTTCTTTGCCATGCTGAAAGCCGCTGTTGTATTCAGACTGTTTAATGGAAACACTAAATCATCACTTACGACTGAAGGCAATAAACAGTCTATACATTTTATTGGTCTACCTCAAGTTAATCGTCCTGTTTTCTTTCAGTTTGGTTTTAAACGTCAATGGTGGACAGAGATGCATCGTTAATCAGAAGAAATTAATGACTTGGGTTTATATTGGGTTTATATACATGTGTGTGTATGTGGAAGGTTGCTTCACGCTCGCTTGTGAATAGACGATGGTAGTTAAACCCTTGTTAAATAGGTTTATGGCCAGGCGATAGTTGGTTATTCGGATGAGAATATCTTGCCTCAGCTGGTAGCCTGACTGGCATTGTGATAGTGGAGGGTGTAACCTGGCGCGGCTTAGTATTCAAGGGTAATCCGACCTGGTAGAATTTGTTGGGGGGATGAAGGTGACCTGGCTTGCCACACTGTGTGTAGGGGAATGACCTGTCCCCCACACTGTGTGGGGGGATGGCCTATCTCCAGCAGCTTAAAGTGACCTGGTTTACCACACTGGGTGTTGAGCGACGACCTGTCCCCAGAACCTTTTTTGGGAGACTGAAAGTGACCTGGCTTACCACACTGTGTATGTGGGGGATGATCTGTCCCGGGAACTCTGTGTGGGCAGCTGAAGGTGACCTGGGGATTATTAAATATCCGTAATGTCGCGTTGTAAGTCAATCTTAATACTCAACAGCAGAGTTTCAGAGAAGAGCATTACAGGATTGTCTCTTTCAGACACTATATTTCAACGCTGCTCTTTCCAAAAGTAATTATACTTCGAATTATCCTTGATGATTGTCTGACTACGTGTGGCTGTGTCTAGTTACTTGCAGTTACCCGTTTGTCATCATCAGGGACAGACATTACGCCTCTGGTGTCCAATTCTTTTTTCCTATCTGCTTTATAGGCAAGTTACACACACACACACACACACACACACACACGCATACACACACACACACACACACACACACACACACACACACACACACACACACATGCAAGAAACCTGACCGAGGACAGTGGATAATGTAACCAATATAACATTTTCGAGAAGGATGGACACCTGCCCAGGCAGCATAAATCCTCTCACAGAGAAACTGGATCAAAGGGAAAATGGATAAAAAAAGGGGGGGGGGGTAAAACATCTTTTGGATAAAACGAGAGGAATTACAGAGGAATTAAGAGAGGAAAGATTCACTAAAAGGACGAATATCTTCCACTCAACTGAGACGTAATAAAGATTTGAGAACAGAAGAAAGATATGAAATGAAATTTTTGAGGGATTAAAGACTAACTCAGAGGGTTTCTTGTGAAACCTGCTGTTATTATTATTATTATTATTATTATTATTATTATTATTATTATTATTATTATTATTATTATTATTATTATTATTATTATTATCAAGGTGATTGCTACATCCGAAATGATCACCCAGCACTACAGGGAGGGATGTGTTAACATAGGAATTTGTGAAGGATATCAGTAAGGTAGGGAAGAGTGCAAAAGGATAACTTCCATTAACAAAATCAAAAAGAGAGTCTCCGTCATGGGTGGGACATTCAGTGAGGAGGCCAGTCAGAGTGGCTGTGTTGGGGGCGGTGGTAGAGACGTTGGAAATGAACCCTGTGGACCCGACGATAAACAGAATGTGGCATGCCAAGAGTATGTTACGATTTATTCTGCGCATGTCACACTCTCATATAGGCTGCCTCCCAACTAGCGAACTGGGCGCTAAGGATTTAACGATCGATATGATACCTGTCGTTAAATCAGTACCTGGGCTCATTGAGCAATCATAGGCAAGCCGACCAAAACTGAAACAACGTGGTTCGCTTGTGATAAGCACTGGCCTACGTATTGGTTGAGTGCGGTACACTCTCTCTGGCTTCTGCTTTGCCATCTGTCACTGTGGTGTACACTTTTGATTCTATCTGTCCATAGTGTACATACCTGTATATAGTGGGTGAAGGCCAACTATACATTATAGTCTACTGCTGAGTTTGCTCAAATTCCCATTACGACCAGGTATCACAAGCCATTTATTACCTGTGTTCATAATATGGTCCAGGTGGACCGAGAGTGCGATCTCATAGCTCACGCAGAGTGGTGCTGGTGAGTGAGTCGTGTGTGTCCGATTCGTAAGTGGGAGAGAGAGAGAGCATAGTTTCTCAAAACACGATAGTGCTTGGAGGAACACGGTGAGGAACCTAAATGCAGTTTGATGGGAAACCATTTACTGTGGTTCAGATCTGACCACCGTTGTCCCCGACAGTTGCATAGGTGTTGAGAGATCGCTGACAAAATAGTCCGGGAAAGGAATATCTCTGTGAAATCGCTAAGTCATGAGCAGCTGACCGAGCTACAGTGTCTACCTGTCCCTTGCCCCGAACATCGACGTGTCCAGTGACAACAAAAAGCGATATCTTTCTCTCTACGAGAAATGCGATACGATCGATGGTGTACACGAAGGACGATGGAATGAGGGAAGTCCAATTTCTGGAGAGCTTCTAATGTACTTTGCGAAGCCAAAACAATTACGAAAAACGAGGCGCACATGGATGCCGTGTACATATAAGCTTACAACGGTATTGTTCCACTCACAGTATTGTGCCTTTCTGTTCCATATGGACGTCAAATCTATGAGAACAACAAGAAATACACATAACTTTAATGTGAAAAAACTGGTCAGTTGTTGTAAGTGATCTTGGATTATTCTCTGGAGCATAATCTAAGTTTCTAAATAATCCATGGTTTAAATAATCCATGGTTTAAATAATCCATGGTTTAAATAATCCATGGTTTAAATAATCCATGGTTTAAATAATCCATGGTTTAAATAATCCATGGTTTAAATAATCCATGGTTTAAATAATCCATGGTTTAAATAATCCATGGTTTAAATAATCCATGGTTTAAATAATCCATGGTTTAAATAATCCATGGTTTAAATAATCCATGGTTTAAATAATCCATGGTTTAAATAATCCATGGTTTAAATAATCCATGGTTTAAATAATCCATGGTTTAAATAATCCATGGTTTAAATGATCCATGGTTTAAATAATCCATGGTTTAAATAATACATGGTTTAAATGATCCATGGTTTAAATAATCCATGGTTTAAATAATACATGGTTTAAATAATACATGGTTTAAATAGTCCATGGTTTAAGTAATCCACGGTTTAAATAAGGCATGGTTTAAATAATTCACGGTTTAAATAATCCATTGTTTAAATAATCTATGGTTTAAGTAATCCATGATTCTAAATCTGGAGAATTTCGAACCATCACTGTACACCATAATACCATGAAGTGTGAAGCTGTGAGCGGAAAGTGAGCTTTCGCACTTGGAACAAACATTAACCGATGGAATTTCCCAAGAACGGAGGGAATTACAGAACAGTAGTGAGTTGACCTGTGTTAGTAGTGAGTTGACCTGTGTTAGTAGTGAGTTGACCTGTGTTAGTAGTGAGTTGATCTGAGTTATTAGTGAGATGACCTGAGTTATTAGTGATTTGATCTGTGTTAGTAGTGAGCTGACCTGTGTTAGTAGTGAGTTGACCTGTGTTAGTAGTGAGTTGACCTGTGTTAGTAGTGAGTTGACCTGTGTTAGTAGTGAGTTGACCTGTGTTAGTAGTGAGCTGACCTGTGTTAGTAGTGAGCTGACCTGTGTTAGTAGTGAGTTAACCTGTGTTAGTAGTGAGTTGACCTGTGTTAGTAGTGAGTTGACCTGTGTTAGTAGTGAGTTGACCTGTGTTAGTAGTGAGTTAACCTGTGTTAGTAGTGAGCTGACCTGTGTTAGTAGTGAGCTGACCTGTGTTAGTAGTGAGTTGACCTGTGTTAGTAGTGAGTTGACCTGTGTTAGTAGTGAGTTGACCTGTGTTAGTAGTGAGTTGACCTGTGTTAGTAGTGAGTTAACCTGTGTTAGTAGTGAGCTGACCTGTGTTAGTAGTGAGTTGACCTGTGTTAGTAGTGAGCTGACCTGTGTTAGTAGTGAGTTGACCTGTGTTAGTAGTGAGTTGACCTGTGTTAGTAGTGAGTTGACCTGTGTTAGTAGTGAGTTGGCCTGTGTTAGTAGTGAGTTGACCTGTGTTAGTAGTGAGCTGACCTGTGTTAGTAGTGAGTTGACCTGTGTTAGTAGTGAGCTGACCTGTGTTAGTAGTGAGTTGACCTGTGTTAGTAGTGAGTTGACCTGTGTTAGTAGTGAGTTGACCTGTGTTAGTAGTGAGTTGACCTGTGTTAGTAGTGAGTTGACCTGTGTTAGTAGTGAGTTGACCTGTGTTAGTAGTGAGTTGACCTGGGTTAGTAGTGAGTTGACCTGTGTTAGTAGTGAGCTGATCTGTGTTAGTAGTGAGTTGACCTGTGTTAGTAGTGAGCTGACCTGTGTTAGTAGTGAGCTGACCTGTGTTAGTAGTGAGCTGACCTGTGTTAGTAGTGAGCTGACCTGTGTTAGTAGTGAGCTGACCTGTGTTAGTAGTGAGTTGACCTGTGTTAGTAGTGAGCTGACCTGTGTTAGTAGTGAGCTGACCTGTGTTAGTAGTGAGTTGACCTGTGTTAGTAGTGAGTTGACCTGTGTAAGCAGTGAGTTGACTTATGTCGGTAGTGAATTAAGATTTGTTCGGATCGGATTTTTAACCCAGGTCAGGGAGGGTTAGCTACCCAAGATAACTTAAGAAAGTCAGTGCGTCATCGAGGACTATCTTATTCCCATTGTGGTCCTGCAATTTTGTCCCCCAGGATGCCACCCACACCAGTCCACTAACACCCAGGTACCCGCCGGGTCACCATCTGGAGAAGACCCGGGCCGAAAGTACCGGCAAATCTCTAATGAATGAACCCAGGTACCTACTTACTTGGTGAATAGGGACAGTAGGTGTGAGGATACACGCCCAACGTTCCACCCATGCCGGGGATCGAACCACACATTGCTGTCTCCGATTACTAAAATCTGAACCCAGATTTCCTGTAAAACAAGATTAATATGAAAAAAAAACAGGTCTAATTTCTGTACTTATGAACAATTTCAAATTTAGGCTGTAAAGAAAAATCCAGTTCTTGTATGAATGTAGAGGACGTAATGATGATGCCTAAGTGAGGTGTAATTAGAAGTTGGTCTGGCTAATTACTTACTGGTAATTACTTAACTAAAGTTGAATTTGGGTAATTATGAACAGTTTACAAGAGATTTTGTGTGTGAGTGTGTGTGTGTGTGTGTGTGTGTGTGTGTGTGTGTGTGTGTGTGTGTGTGTGTGTGTGTGTGTGTGTGTGTGTGTGTGTGTGTGTGTGTGTGTGTGTGTGTGAGTGTGTGTGTGTATGTGTGTGTGTGTGTGTGTGTGTATGTGTGTGTGTGTGTGTGTGTGTGTGTGTGTGTGTGTGTGTGTGTGTGTGTGTGTGTGTGTACATTTACCTATTTGTACTCACGTGATTGTGGTTGCAGGGGTCGATTCACAGCTCCTGGCCCCGCCCCTTCACTGGTCGCCACTAGGTTCACTCTCTCCCTGCTCCATGAGTTTTATCATACCTCTTCTTGAAACTATGTATGGATTCTGCCTTCATTACGTCACTCTCCAGACTCTTCCACTTCCTGGCGACACTATGACTGTGTGTGTGTGTGTGTCTGTACACTAACCCGCACACATATTTATTCTTACAGGGAGTCGAGTCTCAGCTCCTGGTCCCAGGAGCAATAACAGACCACACTAATAACAACAACACGCAAAGTAATTAAAGTAATCTAAGCAATCTAAGTGATCGTTCTAAATCAAACTCGAAATCAAAATCTAAATGAATTTTAACGAATGTATGAGAACAAAACTAAATTAATTATGTTGGTATGGTAGTGTTTTCCCTGGCAACCATTGCAAGCATTGCGATGGGAGCCGTTCCTTGATGCTGGCACTGTGATGGAGGAAGAGTAAGGCTGTGTGAGTGCCACGTGAGGACGCGATAGTCGGTGGTACTATGACAGGCTGATAGCTGATGACACTATGGCAGGCTGATAGCTGGTGACACTATGGCAGGCTGATACCTGATGACACTGTGGCAGGCTGATACCTGATGACACTATGGTAGGCTGATAGATGATGACACTATGGCAGGGTGATAGCTGATGACACTATGGCAGGCTAATAGCTGGTGACACTATGGCAGGCTGATACCTGATGACACTGTGGCAGGGTGATAGCTGATGACACTATGGCAGGCTGATAGCTGATGACACTATGGTAGGCTGATAGATGATAACACTATGGCAGGTTGATAGCTGATGACACTATGGCAGGCTGATAGCTGGTGACACTATGGTAGGCTGATAGCTGGTGACAATATGTCAGGCTGATAGCTGACAGCAATGCTACAATGGTCTGATATCTGAGGGCACTACAGCGATAAGCCAGAGCAGCAGCAGTGACTGCTGGCGTGCCAAAGGCTGCACTAAGACAACATTGTCTTACCCACGACGGACGTGACATCTACAGACATCATCACGGCTTGTTGCTCACCTCAAAAATCTTGCAGACGTTTGATTCAACGAGTAAAAAGAACATCACACACACACACACACACACACACACGCCTGAATCACATTCCTCCGGGACCGAAGTACAGCGGAAGAGGACCAGGTGTGCATGAGCTGACCTCGCACACCTGTGGTCTATTCCTCTTGGCTTGAGAAACCAACCTCAGTCAGTTAATTAAAGAGGCTGGGAAGTATTCAAGAAATAAATTGTATTTCATATGTATCGAAGATAATAAATTTTATATTGCGGTGTACACATAGTGAAAGTAGAACTTGTGTCTTGAAACCTGAAGCAGGGTAATGAGGTGCGGCATGAGGCGGGGCTTGAGGTGTTGCATGAGGTGCAGCAGGAGGCGAGGCTTGAGGTGCAGCATGAGGTGCAGCATGAGGTGCAGCATGAGGCGAGGCTTAAGGTGCAGCATGAGGTGCAGCATGAGGCGGGGTTTGAGGTGCAGCATGAGGCGGGGCTTGAGGTGTTGCATGAGGTGCAGCATGAGGCGAGGCTTGAGGTGCAGCATGAGGAGAGGCTTGAGGTGCAGCATGAGGCGGGGTTTGAGGTGCAGCATGAGGTGCAGCATAAGGAGAGGCTTGAGGTGCAGCATGAGGCGGGGTTTGAGGTGCAGCATGAGGCGGGGCTTGAGGTGTTGCATGAGGTGCAGCATGAGGCGAGGTTTGAGGTGCAGCATGAGGTGCAGCATGAGGCGAGGCTTAAGGTGCAGCATGAGGTGCAGCATGAGGCGAGGCTTGAGGTGCAGCATGAGGCGGGGTTTGAGGTGCAGCATGAGGCGGGGCTTGAGGTATTGCATGAGGTGCAGCATGAGGCGAGGCTTGAAGTGCAGCATGAGGTGCAGCATGAGGAGAGGCTTGAGGTGCAGCATGAGGCGGGGTTTGAGGTGCAGCATGAGGTGCAGCATAAGGAGAGGCTTGAGGTGCAGCATGAGGCGGGGTTTGAGGTGCAGCATGAGGCGGGGCTTGAGGTGTTGCATGAGGTGCAGCATGAGGCGATGCTTGAGGTGCAGCATGAGGTGCAGCATGAGGCAAGGCTTAAGGTGCAGCATGAGGTGCAGCATGAGGAGAGGCTTGAGGTGCAGCATGAGGCGGGGTTTGAGGTGCAGCATGAGGCGGGGCTTAAGGTGTTGCATGAGGTGCAGCATGAGGCGAGGCTTGAGGTGCAGCATGAGGCGAGGCTTAAGGTGCAGCATGAGGTGCAGCATGAGGTGCAGCATGAGGAGAGGTTTGAGGTGCAGCATGAGGCGGGGTTTGAGGTGCAGCATGAGGTCCAGCATGAGGAGAGGCTTGAGGTGCAGCATGAGGCGGGGTTTGAGGTGCAGCATGAGGCGGGGCTTGAGGTGTTGCATGAGGTGCAGCATGAGGCGAGGCTTGAGGTGCAGCATGAGGTGCAGCATGAGGCGAGGCTTAAGGTGCAGCATGAGGAGAGGCTTGAGGTGCAGCATGAGGCGGGGTTTGAGGTGCGGTATGAGGTGCAGCATGAGGCGCGGCCTGAGGTACGGTATGAGGTGCAGCATGAGGCGCGACTTGAGGTGCGGTATGAGGTGCAGCATGAGGCGCGGCCTGAGGTACGGTATGAGGTGCAGCATGAGGCGCGACTTGAGGTGCGGCATGAGGTGCAGCATGAGGCGGGGCTTGGGGTGCGGCATGAGGTGCAGCATGAGGTGCGACATGAGGTTAGTCTTGAGGTGCGGCATGAAGCATACCATTTTTTTAATCCCTCATTCTGGGAATAACGTAAATAACAGCCATTTCAGCATAATTCAATAGTTTATTCTAATTAACGCAAAGTAACGAAGACAGCATAAGAACGCAAGAACATATAAATGGTTTTAAAAAACCGGCAAGTTGATAAACTTGTTCAACATCTGGGTATCCTTATTCACCAGCCATTGGGTTATTCAGTCCGATACAGAGAAGAACGGAGAAAGCTGAGGAGTCTGAGGTAATCAGTCCCTCAGCCTGGAGACGATGTGTTCATTCAAGATTGATGGACTGAACACATCGACTCAAGGTTGAGGGACTGATTACCTCATTCTCCTCCTGTTCTTCAAGTTTCTCCTACGTATGGACTGATGAAGCCACTGTGTGGCGAAACGTTTCCTCAATAAAGATTCCCAAGAGTTGCATATGTGTCTAATTTATCAACATGTCGGTTCTCTGAACCATTCATCTACAAATTCAGGTGAATGAACGCACAGTGTTTCGTTCATATCTTCCAGAAACCGTCTCGATACTCCTTTCATCACGATGACACATAAACACAAAATACAACCCACTACTCACATTCCTCTCTTACTCTAAACACATTTCTTGAAATTCAACATTTATATTTTTTAATTGATCGTAAACAATATATATATATACCACTGATGTCTTGTTCCAGGCATCACTGATGTCTTGTTCCAGGCATCACTGAAGTCTTGTTCCAGGCATCACTGATGTCTTGTTCCAGGCATCACTGATGTCTTGTTCCAGGCATCACTGATGTCTTGTTCCAGGCCTCACTGAAGTCTTGTTCCAGGCATCACTGATGTCTTGTTCCAGGCATCACTGATGTCTTGTTCCAGGCATCACTGATGTCTTGTTCCAGGCATCACTGATGCCTTGTTCCAGGCATCACTGATGTCTCGTTCCAGGCATCACTGATGTCTTGTTCCAGGCATCACTGATGTCTTGTTCCAGGCATCACTGAAGTCTTGTTCCAGGCATCACTGATGTCTTATTCCAGGCATCACTGATGCCTTGTTGCAGGCATCACTGATGTCTTGTTCCAGGCATCACTGAAGTCTTGTTCCAGGCATCACTGATGTCTTATTCCAGGCATCACTGATGCCTTGTTCCAGGCATCACTGATGTCTTATTCCAGGCATCACTGATGTCTTGTTCCAGGCATCCCTGATGTCTTGTTCCAGGCATCACTAATGCCTTGTTCCAGGCACCACTGATGTCTTGTTCCAGGCATCACTGATGCCTTGTTCCAGGCATCACTGATGTCTTGTTCCAGGCATCACTGATGTCTTGTTCCAGGCATCCCTGATGTCTTGTTCCAGGCATCACTAATGCCTTGTTCCAGGCATCATTGATGTCTTATTCCAGGCATCACTGATGTCTTGTTCCAGGCATCACTAATGCCTTGTTCCAGGCATCACTGATGTCTTGTTCCAGGCATCACTGATGTCTTGTTCCAGGCATCACTGATGCCTTGTTCCAGGCATCACTGATGTCTTGTTCCAGGCATCACTGATGCCTTGTTCCAGGCATCACTGATGTCTTGTTCCAGGCATCACTGATGTCTTGTTCCAGGCATCCCTGATGTCTTGTTCCAGGCATCACTAATGCCTTGTTCCAGGCATCATTGATGTCTTATTCCAGGCATCACTGATGTCTTGTTCCAGGCATCACTAATGCCTTGTTCCAGGCATCACTGATGTCTTGTTCCAGGCATCACTGATGTCTTGTTCCAGGCATCACTGATGCCTTGTTCCAGGCATCACTGATGTCTTGTTCCAGGCATCACTGATGTCTTGTTCCAGGCATCACTGATGTCTTGTTCCAAGCATCACTGATGTCTTGTTCCAGGCATCACTGAAGTCTTGTTCCAGGCATCACTGATGTCTTATTCCAGGCATCACTGATGCCTTGTTCCAGGCATCACAAATGCCTTGTTCCAGGTATCACTGATGTCTTGTTCCAGGCATCACTGATGTCTTGTTCCAGGCATCACTGATGCCTTGTTCCAGGCATCACTGATGTCTTGTTCCAGGCATCACTGAAGTCTTGTTCCATGCATCACTGATGCCTTGTTCCAGGCATCACTGATGCCTTGTTCCAGGCATCACTGATGCATTGTTCCAGGCATCACTGATGCCTTGTTCCAGGCATCACTGATGTCTTGTTCCAGGCATCACTGAAGTCTTGTTCCAGGCATCACTGATGCCTTTTTCCAGGCATCACTGATGCCTTGTTCCAGGCATCCCTGATGTCTTATTCCAGGCATCACTGATGTCTTGTTCCAGGCATCACTGATGTCTTGTTCCAGGCATCACTGATGTCTTGTTCCAGGCATCACTGATGCCTTGTTCCAGGCATCCCTGATGTCTTATTCCAGGCATCACTGATGTCTTGTTCCAGGCATCACTGATGCCTTGTTCCAGGCATCACTGATGTCTTGTTCCAGGCATCACTGATGCCTTGTTCCAGGCATCACTGATGCCTTGTTCCAGGCATCACTGATGCCTTGTTCCAGGCATCACTGATGCCTTTACAAGCAGGGTAAGATTCCATTCCTCCTTCAGAGGGAAACTTAGCAACAAGATGTTACGGGATTACGAACCAGTGTGAGACACACAAGAAGATAAACATGAATTATGAACCAGTAATACTCGAATTTAATTAGAAAAACCGTAATGATAGACAGATAAAGAAGTACGTTAAACATAACGGATGGGTGTAACTTCTCTTTCAAATACTGTGTTGGTTTGTCTAGTGGATAGTGATTAGTGGAGCACGTCTCTGCTCACCTGGCGAGGGAGACTAACTACATAGATTTAAGTAATATGTACAGTAATGTTAGCTATTTACCATCCTTTGTTAGTGTGGTGTAAAGTCTGCTATTTGTCTCCTGACAGCAGAGTGTTTTGTATGCACATTACACAGTCGTAAGATAACAGCCTTGATATCATGGAACGATAATGGTAGAGGAAGGCCCCCCGAAACGTCGTTTGAAACGACCTGCCCTAAGTGTAGGGTAATTGTGAACTGTTTAATACCGAGGGAGTTAAGACAGTAATGGGATATCTTGTAAAAGGTGGCTGTTAGTGTGTGTTGGAGGAGGAAGAGGAGATGGAGGGAGAGGTGGAGGAGGAGGAGGAGGAGGAAGAGAAAGTGGAGGAGTTTGTGGAGGAGGAGGTGAAGGAGGTGGAGGAGGATGTTTTAATTGGTCGCTTGCCTGGGTGTTCAAACATTGTGAGACCTGAAATAACTACATACTGCCTCCTTTAATGCCTCTAATTTTTGTCTTTACCGATACCAACAGTGTTAGAATACCTCTGCCACACCTGCTGTGTCCTGATACCTCTGCCATAACTGATGTGTCCTGATACCTCTGCCACACCTGATGTGTCCTGATACCTCTGCCACACCTAATGTGTCCTGATACCTCTGCCACACCTGCTGTATGGTGATGCCTCTGCCACACCTGCTGTATGGTGATGCCTTTGCCACACCTGCTATGTGGACATTCTATTAGATTTCAAGGGCAGGATATATATATATATATATATATATATATATATATATATATATATATATATATATATATATATATATATATATATATATATATATATATATATATGTATATATATATATATATATATATATATATATATATATATATATATATATATATATATATATATATATATATATATATATATATATATATCCAATTTCGGTTACTTAATAAACTGGGTTAATTTGCAATCAAATATGCAGATTACAGTATTGAGTGCCTCTGGTTCTACTGAACTGTGAATATTAATTTTTTTTCCAGCCAACTGTGAACGCCGTTTGTTATGTAAACACAGCTGATGAACAGCTGACGACGTTGATCGAAATGTGTACTCAGCCTGTGTGTTTAACTTCCAGTCTTGCTTTTAAAAATATCTACGTGTTTTTTTTTTTTTTTTTGGGGGGGGGGGAGTCGTGCTGTTGTTAGTTAGTTTTTATTTGTTGTTGTTGTTGTTAATGATGTCAGGTCAGTTACAACATTGTTAAGTTGTTTGAAGTTAAATTTAACAGAGAAAGATCGTCTCCCTGCAAGAGGTAATCTTCTATTTACATATAAAGCTTAATTAGTCACCCACGTTTATTTAATTACTTTAATAAGCGTGTTGTTATAAATGTTATTGTTGGGTTTATGTTTTTTTTGTCTCGTTGTTCACTGTCAGAGACCTGAATGTTTATTTCAAGGTGTTAGTAATGTTTAAATCAAGGTGTTAGTAATGTTTACATCATGGTGTTAGTAATGTTTACATCATGGTGTTAGTAATGTTTACATCATGGTGTTAGTAATGTTTGCATCATGGTGTTAGTAATGTTTAAATCAAGGTGTTAGTAATGTTTACATCATGGTGTTAGTAATGTTTACATCATGGTGTTAGTAATGTTTGCATCATGGTGTTAATAATGTTTAAATCAAGGTGTTAGTAATGTTTAAATCAAGGTGTTAGTAATGTTTAAATCAAGGTGTTAGTAATGTTTAAATCATGGTGTTAGTAATGTTTAAATCAAGATGTTAGTAATGTTTAAATCAAGGTGTTAGTAATGTTTAAATCAAGGTGTTAGTAATGTTTAAATCAAGGTGTTAGTAATGTTTACATCATGGTGTTAGTAATGTTTAAATCAAGGTGTTAGTAATGTTTAAATCAAGGTGTTAGTAATGTTTAAATCAAGGTGTTAGTAATGTTTAAATCAAGGTGTTAGTAATGTTTAAATCAAGGTGTTAGTAATGTTTAAATCAAGGTGTTAGTAATGTTTAAATCAAGGTGTTAGTAATGTTTAAATCAAGGTGTTAGTAATGTTTACATCATGGTGTTAGCAATGTTTACATCATGGTGTTAGTAATGTTTACATCATGGTGTTAGTAATGTTTAAATCAAGGTGTTAGTAATGTTTACATCATGGTGTTAGTAATGTTTGCATCATGGTGTTAGTAATGTTTACATCATGGTGTTAGTAATGTTTGCATCATGGTGTTAGTAATGTTTACATCATGGTGTTAGTAATGTTTACCTCATGGTGTTAGTAATGTTTGCATCATGGTGTTAGTAATGTTTACATCATGGTGTTAGTAATGTTTGCTTCATGGTGTTAGTAATGTTTACATCATGGTGTTAGTAATGTTTGCTTCAAGGTGTTAGTAATGTTTGCATCATGGTGTTAGTAATGTTTACATCATGGTGTTAGTAATGTTTACATCATGGTGTTAGTAATGTTTGCATTATGGTGTTAGTAATGTTTGCATCATGGTGTTAGTAATGTTTGCATCATGGTGTTAGTAATGTTTGCATCATGGTGTTAGTAATGTTTGCATCATGGTGTTAGTAATGTTTTCATCATGGTGTTAGTAATGTTTGCATCATGGTGTTAGTAATGTTTGCATCATGGTGTTAGTAATGTTTGCATCATGGTGTTAGTAATGTTTGCATCATGGTGTTAGTAATGTTTACATCATGGTGTTAGTAATGTTTACATCATGGTGTTAGTAATGTTTGCATCATGGTGTTAGTAATGTTTGCATCATGGTGTTAGTAATGTTTGCATCATGGTGTTAGTAATGTTTGCATCATGGTGTTAGTAATGTTTGCATCAAGGTGTTAGTAATGTTTGCATCATGGTGT
>NC_091314.1:2793994-2796494 GCF_038502225.1 Cherax quadricarinatus | reverse complement strand
CTAGTGTCTAATTGACATGTGCCTGGGACAAAATGGTAACTAACACACACACACACACACACACACACACACCTACACACCTCACAACGTTCAAGCAATATGCAGCAGGGTGTAACAAAGGCTCTCCTGCCTCGCCTCCAGCACTCCCTCATTATACAATCACAAGAGCTTATCTCTCTCTCAATTCATCTCAATCTCCACCCACTCCCAGCCTCGTCAAACACATCCCCTCAACCACCACCACCCTGTATCCCCCCTCGTTGTGGAGCGTCTAATTCTAAGGAATATCTCGGAGTTCAAACATAGATTTAGATTCTAATGGAAAACGTGTTTGAATGCCAGAAAAATGATGGTGGATGACCTCCTGAGAATCCATCAGCTTTAGGATGCTGGGAAGATCACTGGAACGGTTGAGAGTATAGGTTATTAACCTGACGTTGTCAACAGTGAACTCTGGGAAAGTATATACGACTGCAGTGCCATGTATTGGCACTGCAGTCAGTGCCTGTGGTAACAATGGAGACGTTTCGCTCACCGTGAGCTTTAGTGATTCAGTCCAATAAAGCAGTTAGACAAAACGTCTCCCTAGTCAATATCTTAACAGAGTATAAGTCTGTCGTATGCACTTTTCGATCTTAATCGCTATTTATAAACTCAGTTTACATCTAACCCATAAATTTGAGGTGAAATTAAACGTCGTTTCGCTCACTCATGGGTAGTTAGCTAGACCAGGGCGAGGATATAAGTATCACTTGAAAACGTTGCCTGAAGACGATGTTTCGCCTGAGTAGTTCAGATTCCATCATCAGATTTCATAAAATTTGCTGTGCATGGGCGAGACAGTCTAAAACAGATGTTTCTGAAGTCTATGGTACAGCAGAACGGCAGTACAAGACCTGGTATTACTAACTCTAATCTTCCTGAAGTCTTCCTGAAGTCGCTCCAATCATGAGATTATTAGTTGTACTAAATTTTCAGTATCTGGGGAGATGTAGAAATGGAAACCAGGTATAGAAAGAATATACCTACGTTCAGAAAGTAACTGTCTAAAACAGGACTCGTAGCAATGGATTCAAGTTGGAGAAATTTAGAGTTAGAGAGGATACAGGGAGGTAATGCTTTGGCAGTAGAGTTGTAGATGAGTGGGTCATACACCCAGCAGCGTCACTGGGGGACGAGAACTTTGCATAGCTTTAAGTATAGCTTGGATGGGTATATGAGTGGATATGGTTGAGTGTGAGGTAGACCTACCTAGCATTATCCAATAGGCCTACTCATGTTGGTGGAAAGCTAAGAGGTGGGTGAGATTATTACGCCTACAGACTTTCCCTGGCTCTCCCGACCTCTGGAGATTTTTTAAGTGAAAATTAATGACGCTACAATCTGTACCAGAAAAAACTTTACTGATATACGTAGCAGAGACCTTATTACCTCGCGTTAGAAGTACCAGTTACCTTATTACTTTCCTTAAGAAGGCGGGATTTTTATTTCCTTCTCAAATAAAAAAAAATCTAAAAAAAAAAAAACACTTTTTGCTTTTAAATTTCCAATCTCGGAGGTGAACGTAAATTTATACTCTCTCACCTTCACAAAATCTTAAATTAATTTGCTGGAGACTTGTCGATAAAGGTAACGTTCGTGACGATAAACAAATTAGGTAAGATTGGATTTGAAGATTGAGACACTTGTGCAACATATGGGAACCTTTATTCAGGAAACGTTTCGCCACACAGTGGCTTTATCAGTCCAATACAAAGCAGAAACGTGTAAGGAGAGTAGGAGTTTGAGGTAATCAGTCCCTCAGCCTGGAGTCGATGTGTTCAGTCCATCAATCTTGTAGAATGTACAGATCGACTCCAGGCTGAGGGACTGATTACCTCAAACTCCTACTCTCCTTACACGTTTCTGCTTTGTATTGGACTGATGAAGCCACTGTGTGGCGAAACGTTTCCTGAATAAAGATTCCCATATGTTGCATAAGTGTCTCAATCTTCAACTTGTCAGTTTTTCAAACCATTCATCAAAAGATTGGATTTCCTGAGAATCAGATTGGACTGTTAGTGAGCTAGACTGGTTGTTTGGGGAAGTGAGTGAGTTCTTTGACTGCTAGACTGGGCTACCTGGGTTTGTTAGGGAGATAGACTGGTTGTTTGGGCAAGAGAGTGAGTTGCTTAATGGCTAGAACGGGCTACCTGAGACTTAATGGAGTTGTCTGAGAAATAGAATGGGCTCCTCGTGGAGTTAGATTTAGGTATTAGATAGCTAGACTGGGCTACCTGGGATTGTTATGAAGACAGATTAGGCTCTTTCAAAGCTAATTGGTTTCGTAAATGGAAGAGGTGTTGTGTTAATTTTGACGCTTTCTACGAGGAGCAGAGTACTAAGGAAAAGGTGTGTGTGTGTGTGTGTGTGTGTGTGTGTGTGTGTGTGTGTGTGTGTGTGTGTGTGTGTGTGTGTGTGTTCGTCTATTTGTACTCAGTTGCAGGGGGTCGAGACCGCC
>NC_091314.1:2756494-2788994 GCF_038502225.1 Cherax quadricarinatus | reverse complement strand
GTATTCACTATGACGCAGGTGCAGGTACATAGGGAAGAGTATTCACTAAGACATAGGTGCTGGTACATAAAGGAGACTAATAATTCAAACGCAGGTAAGAAAGATGAGATGACAGAAAATGGGAGACTAACCATATCCAAAGACATTTCTTTCTACAGTCATTCTTCCCCAGCCGTCAGTTAAAAGGCCTAGTGTATCTCTCACCTTTTCTCGGCCATTACATATTCAAAGAATTCTTTTCCATTCTTTTTTATTATTCTCTTTTTCTCTCTCTCCCCGTAAATGTTGGACAAATAGGTGGGTGGGAATTTTTGATTTTGAGAACCTGGCTTGCATGGGCCAGTAAGCCTTCTGCAGTGTTCCTCCATTCTTACCATTTTATGATGCACACAAGAGTGTACTGAGAAGGCTGCACCAGCTTTTCTTACCTCCTCCCTAGATAAGGATCGCAGGAACCACCTCGAGTTGGTCATAATAAGAATTTACAACTGGACATCTATCTTACCAAGTGAGTTGTTGTTGTGGTCACGGCACGGACGTTGACGTATAACAACGACCTCCACGCACTGATTATTACTCATTCTGTGTCATCACTGATGACTCTTCACTCACTCAGTAACATCCTCGTCAGAGGATATATATATATATATATATATATATATATATATATATATATATATATATATATATATATATATATATATATATATATATATATATATATATATATATATATATATATATATTCAACAAGTTGGTCGTCTCCCACCGAGGCAGGGTGACCCAAAAAAGAAAGAAAATCCCCAAAAAGAAAATACTTTCATCATCATTCAACACTTTCATCACACTCGCACATTATCACTGTTTTTGCAGAGGTGCTCAGAATACAACAGTTTAGAAGCATATATGTATAAAGATACACAACATATCCCTCCAAACTGCCAATATCCCGAACCCCTCCTTTAAAGTGCAGGCATTGTACTTCCCATTTCCAGGACTCAAGTCCGACTATATGAAAATAACCGGTTTCCCTGAATCCCTTCATTAAATATTACCCTGCTCACACTCCAACAGATCGTCAGGTCCCAATATATATATATATATATATATATATATATATATATATATATATATATATATATATATATATATATATATATATATATATATATATAAAACAACACTGCGACTAGCCAAGGAGTCGAACCCATGCTGCTTTGGCCTGCCTCACGGTGGGCGAAAACTCATGATGCCTTAATCCACGGGTCATGAGTTTTCACCCACCATGAGGTAAGCCAAAGCATCATGGGTTCGAGTCCTTGGCTAGTCGTAGTGTTGTTATTGATCAATACCACTTGTTCGTGGGTACAAATATATATATATATATATATATATATATATATATATATATATATATATATATATATATATATATATATATATATATATATATATATATAGGGAGGTACCACCTCTGGAACTGTCCTGGGGACCCTCATCCTCAGAGAAAAGAATAAACTTGCTTCAGGGAAAACTCAAGGTTCTCCTTGAAGTTGCTTGAGAATTTTCTCCCACCACCCCCTGTATATAATATATATTTTATTTAAAGGCAAAATACATTGACAAAACATTCACAAAGATACAATAGAAAGTAAAACAACATAGGTAACTCAGAGCTACATCTATAATACTTCGTCAAGCTCCCCGGTGGTGGGCTGCGTGTCCAGAATGCTGCAGGCATTTCCTCTCTGGATCGCAACACTGAGTCTCTGAAAGAGGAAGCTGGTCGCCCTGTGGTCCTTGGTTTCTATGATGAGCTTTTCACCCAGCTCTTTGAGGAACTTTAGAGCACACTCGCCCCATGCTCCAAGGGTCTCTGACCCTATTGGGATGAAGTTATAGCAAGGGGGAAGGTCTTCATATTTGCGGATCTTCTGGGTCCCCCTGTGGCTGGCAGCTCCACCCCCCTTCAGCTTCGGAGTATGTCAAGTAGGTGTCTGTCAGTGTGGCGGCACAGGTGTAGTCCCAGGCAATCTGCTTTCCATCCTTCCAGGGTAGCATAGTGGCTCCATCAGGACGCTTTTGACTTCCGTCAGACATGTGCACTTGGGGTTCCCTTTGAGCTGGGCAACGGGCTGTGGCGAGGCTTTTCTTTATGATGTCATTGACCTCCTCATGTCTGGCATACTTCACTTCTTCTGTGTGACACACGAGACCATGAAGTCCGAATTGATCAGCTGTCACCCTGCTGCAAATACACCTATGTTCGGTGAGGATGGGGGCAGCTAGGCGAAGAACAACACCAATCCGAATGGCCTGTGGGTCGATTCGAGTGCCCAGGGAGGAATTGGGAGCAGCTAGAAGAAAATCTACTGAGTGTGGTGCCATCACTGCCAGGAGACGAACTTTGTCCTTTCCTGAAGCGTTGGTGAGCATTGTGTTGGCGATTTTTTCCATGATTGGTTTGTTCCAGTGGGACTGTTTGTGCTCTTTGGGAGGAGCTGGTCTACTGGAGGAGTCTGTAAGGGTGTCCCACCGAATCACTGCTTCAGTAAACCTGGGGTCTTGAGCTCTTACCACGTCTCTTAAGCGTCCGGGGACAATCTTCTTGAATAATGCACTGGAAGCCGAACACGATGACAGAAAAGCAGGTAAAGCAACATGCATTGCTTTGCGCACCCCTATACCTCCCAGTCGTACTGGGAGGGTTGCCTGATCCCATTGCTGATCCTCTAGTAACAGGTTCAGGGTCTTCTTAAGGGTTGATCTCAGGTGTGCGTCATATTCGTCGAGTGTTGGGTTGTCAAAAGAGGGTGCACACCTCAGTAAGTGAGTCTTGGCATAGTAAGACATCTTGTGAGGAGATACAGAGCATCATGGGCATCAAAATCGCTTATTCTCTCCTTCATTCTCATTAGGTCATTCAATTTTTCCTTGAGGACAGTGTCGATGGCCTGGGGAACCAGCGGTGCTCCCAAGAGGGTACTGTTGGATGGAGTGGTAGTAGAGACTTCTGGGAGGATTCTTCGCACAGCATTAATTATTTCCTGGTTCGCTGTGATGATTTCACACTTGGAGGGATTGATGATGAGTCCCAAGTCTTTTCCCTGTGTTTTCACCAGTTGTAGGTCCTCTAACAGGGACTCTTCAGTACCTGCCAGAGTGCCATCATCCAGGTACCAGATGTTGAGCTCGCTGCGCAAGCTGGAAGTTAGTTCTCTTACTGCCAAGCAGAAGAGAAGTGGACTAGTGGGTCACCCTGCTGAACACCCTCTCATGAGAGAATTTCATGTTCTCCAAAGAAAAGAATTGAGGGTTTGCTGTAGCCAGCTGAAATGAAGGGAAAAAGGCTGGGGATTCGATCCCGAACGGTCGGCAAGACATCTCTCATCACCATATTAAAGGCATTTCTAAAATCAAGTTTGACTACGACCTTGTCTTTTGGTAGGTCCCTGATGTAGGCCCTTGCCGCATGAGCTGTGGCTTCACTGCCTTGAGAGACCCCAAAGCCCAGTTGGTGTGGCTGGAGTAAACTGGCAGCTCTAGGCAAATGTTTCTTACTGCTGCTTTGGCAACGAGACGGTGAAGAGTGTTACCAACAGTAATAGGTCTGATTCTCCCATTGTTCTTCTTCAAAGCACATAGTGAGGCTCCAAAAAAGAAAGGTTTTATTTCTTCTGGGATTCGCCCAGCCTGGCAGTTGTTGACGGAAGTTGTTAACTCGGTGAGAAGAACTGATGCAGAAGCACCGAGTACTGGATTTACCATCTCTTTAGGTGTTGTGGTCGAATTCCAGTGTAACCTCCTGCAGATCCTGCTGGAAATGACACAATAGCCTTATAGACTTCTGATTCTGGCAAAATTAATTGTTCATTGATGGGGTCTTCCTCAGGGTTGTTGTTGATGGCTATGGTGTCCCTGGTTGGATGCTTGTCTCTTAGTGCTTGGGCCATGGTCTCATCTTTGGGGGCCACAGTGTCGTCACTTGTAATTATTCTGATTGCTCCCACTGTTACTTTCTTCGATTTTTTTTGCTAACCTGTGCGCAAATTTTCTCGTTTTCAGTGGAACTTTTCTTGGTTCTACCTCTGTGATTCCTGCGATGATGGGGCAGAGGGACACAATTATCCGTTCTTGGGTAGTTGCGCACTGCCTTGATGACTGATGTGGTTAGCAGTTTGCCTCGTCTTTCAGGAACTGCAAGACAGACATTGCCAAACAGGAGTAGGTTCTGCCATGCTTTGATGGTGCTTCAAGCTTCTAAGTTGGTGGAACCTCCATTCACCTGCTTAAAAGAAGGTCTGTGAATTTCCCTGCTGCATATGGGCGAGCCACTTTAGGGATGTGGGATAGGGTGCTGCTAGCAGTGGATTTGAATGCCAACAGAAGGTTATTGCAAGTGAGGAGGCTGCCACTGGAATTGTCATCTGCCTGTGGAGGCTGTGGGCTGCTCTCTGCTGGGGACATATGTGATCCTGCACACCCATGGTGGGCACGAATGCGGCCATCCCTGTTGCGTGCTCGAAACTTTCCACACACCTGACATGTGCCTCTTCTTTCATTGTTGGGTGCATTGTTTCCCTGGCTTTGTGGCTGGCTGGCTTCATCATCTGCCATACCTCAAACTGTGTGGTAAGCCCAGGCTGAAGGGAAAATGGCGCATGGCACATACCGCATGTGGTTCATGGTGGTGGTGGGGGGATAGGAGAGAGGTTTCCCGTCCTTGTGGTGGGCGGTAGAGGAAAGGGAGGTGTGGAAGATGTGTGAGGAGGCAGAGTAGTGCACTCACTCCCTCCCAGACACGTCACTTATAGTGACGTGACGTCACTATACACCACTATGCTCTGTACACAGCCCCCAATATAAACGACACACCGCTATACACTACACATGATATGCTCATACCATGCGCATGCTAAGCACATACTACGCACTATACACTATATACACTATACACACGGTGAACAAACACTCCATTGTCGTAACACGAGCACACGGTGTTTGGGGAAGGGGAAAAAGGGTACTCAGTTTTACCCCTTTACTCCTCAACCTTTGAAGGGAGCCACTGAATATAATGTTCTGTCTGTGTCAGAAAGAGTATTAGGAGAGAAGTAAGTAATGAATCTGTGTCATAGGAATGCAGTTAGAAGACTGAGTATATCTGTCACTCGCGTTGATAAAATAAAAGAAGAAAAATACATTTAGAGAAGAACTTACAATATAAACAGACTGACTGATGTTGTGGTAGCCAGGCTGAGGTTTGGTTGCAAGTACGTCTGGCAATCTGGAAAAAATAAACAGATAATCAGACTAAATGCTATGTGGTCAGCCCTATGGTCACTTTCTTGGACACTTATGTGCTTGATTGTCCACTTTTTGAGGAATATCGTGCTAGCGTAATAAGCTATATGATGTCAAGGAAGGGAAAATAAGATACCATACATTTTGACAGAAATATCTAAAACTTGCTTATAACAAACGAGAGTTCATGGTTACCACATTAACAGATGAATTTCTGTTAATTCTTTCAATGGCCTAGTTCCTAGGCTATTTATGTATACATATGATTTTGTACTCTCGTCCACAGGATGGATGCGGGGTGTACAATAAACTAGCCACTACCATCCACAGGATGGATGTGGGGTGTACAATAAACTAGCCAATACCGTCCACAGGATGGATGTGGGGTGTACAATAAACTAGCCAATACCGTCCACAGGATGGATGTGGGGTGTACAATAAACTAGCCACTACCATCCACAGGATGGATGTGGGGTGCACAATAAACTAGACACTACCATCCACAGGATGGATGTGGGGTGTACAATAAACTAGACACTACCATCCACAGGATGGATGTGGGGTGTACAATAAACTAGACACTACCATCCACAGGATGGACATGGGATGCACAGTAAACTAGCCTTTTCGGCAGCAAAATCAACAGTCAAATCTACCATGGTATCATACACAACGACAAGCGTTTTCCGGCTATCCTCCCATTCCGAATTCCCTATTTTTTTTTATCCGTTGAGCCCTCCCCCCCCCCCATGAGTTCTCTTGATTTTTGTGTCATCTATATTTTGGGAATATACCCTTTAATATGAAAATAACATGACAGAAACCCATTTTTTGACAAAGAGAACAAGTGGCACTGTGATGTTACCTGACGTATTGGCACTAGAGAAGCCAAAGTTATACGATGGCGCTGAAGAGTGATTTGTAAATGAACCTGTTGCTTACAGTCAGCTTTCAGTACACCTGTTGTTTACAGTCAGCTTTCAGTACACCTGTTGTTTACAGTCAGCTTTCAGTACACCTGTTGTTTATAGTCAGCTTTCAGTACACCTGTTGTTTATAGTCAGCTTTCAGTACACCTGTTGTTTACAGTCAGCTTTCAGTACACCTGTTGTTTACAGTCAGCTTTCAGTACACCTGTTGTTTACAGTCAGCTTTCAGTACAACTGTTGTTTACAGTCACCTTGCAGTACACCTGTTGTTTACAGTCAGCTTTCATTACAACTGTTGTTTACAGTCAGCTTTCAATACACCTGTTGTTTACAGTCAGCTTTCAATACACCTGTTGTTTACAGTCAGCTTTCAATACACCCGTTGTTTACAGTCAGCTTTCAGTACACCTGTTGTTTACAGTCAGCTTTCAATACACCTGTTGTTTACAGCCAGCTTTCAATACACCCGTTGTTTACAGTCAGCTTTCAGTACACCTGTTGTTTACAGTCAGCTTTCAATACACCTGTTGTTTACAGTCAGCTTTCAATACACCCGTTGTTTACAGTCAGCTTTCAGTACACCTGTTGTTTACAGTCAGCTTTCAGTACACCTGTTGTTTACAGTCAGCTTTCAGTACACCTGTTGTTTACAGTCAGCTTTCAGTACACCTGTTGTTTACAGTCAGCTTTCAGTACACCTGTTGTTTACAGTCAGCTTTCAGTACACATGTTGTCTACAGTCAGCTTTCAATACACCTGTTGTTTACAGTCAGCTTTCAATACACCCGTTGTTTACAGTCAGCTTTCAGTACACCTGTTGTTTACAGTCAGCTTTCAGTACACCTGTTGTTTACAGTCAGCTTTCAGTACACCTGTTGTTTACAGTCACCTTGCAGTACACCTGTTGTTTACAGTCACCTTGCAGTACACCTGTTGTTTACAGTCAGCTTTCAGTACACCTGTTGTTTACAGTCAGCTTTCAGTACACCCGTTGTTTACAGTCAGGTTTCAGTACACCTGTTGTTTACAGTCAGCTTTCAGTACACCTGTTGTTTACAGTCAGCTTTCAGTACACCTGTTGTTTAGAGTCAGCTTTCAGTACACCTGTTGTTTACAGTCAGCTTTCAGTACACCCGTTGTTTACAGTCAGCTTTCAGTACACCTGTTGTTTACAGTCAGCTTTCAGTACAACTGTTGTTTACAGTCAGCTTTCAGTACACCTGTTGTTTACAGTCATCTTTCAGTACACCTGTTGTTTACAGTCAGCTTTCAGTACACCTGTTGTTTACAGTCAGCTTTCAGTACACCTGTTGTTTACAGTCAGCTTTCAGTACAACTGTTGTTTACAGTCAGCTTTCAATACACCTGTTGTTTACAGTCACCTTGCAGTACACCTGTTGTTTACAGTCAGCTTTCAGTACACCTGTTGTTTACAGTCAGCTTTCAGTACACCTGTTGTTTACAGTCAGCTTTCAGTACACCTGTTGTTTACAGTCAGCTTTCAGTACACCTGCTGTTTACAGTCAGCTTTCAGTACACCCGTTGTTTACAGTCAGCTTTCAGTACACCTGTTGTTTACAGTCAGCTTTCAGTACACCTGTTGTTTACAGTCAGCTTTCAGTACACCTGTTGTTTACAGTCAGCTTTCAGTACACCTGTTGTTTACAGTCAGCTTTCAATACACCTGTTGTTTACAGTCACCTTGCAGTACACCTGTTGTTTACAGTCAGCTTTCAGTACACCTGTTGTTTACAGTCAGCTTTCAGTACACCTGTTGTTTACAGTCAGCTTTCAGTACACCCGTTGTTTACAGTCAGCTTTCAATACACCTGTTGTTTACAGTCAGCTTTCAGTACACCCGTTGTTTACAGTCAGCTTTCAGTACACCTGTTGTTTACAGTCAGCTTTCAGTACACCTGTTGTTTACAGTCAGCTTTCAGTACACCTGTTGTTTACAGTCATCTTTCAGTACACCCGTTGTTTACAGTCAGCTTTCAGTACACCTGTTGTTTACAGTCAGCTTTCAGTACACCTGTTGTTTACAGTCAGCTTTCAGTACACCTGTTGTTTACAGTCATCTTTCAGTACACCTGTTGTTTACAGTCAGCTTTCAGTACACCTGTTGTTTACCGTCAGCTTTCAGTACACCTGTTGTTTACAGTCAGCTTTCAGTACAACTGTTGTTTACAGTCAGCTTTCAATACACCTGTTGTTTACAGTCACCTTGCAGTAAACCTGTTGTTTACAGTCAGCTTTCAGTACACCTGTTGTTTACAGTCAGCTTTCAGTACAACTGTTGTTTACAGTCAGCTTTCAATACACCTGTTGTTTACAGTCAGCTTTCAGTACACCTGTTGTTTACAGTCAGCTTTCAGTACACCTGTTGTTTACAGTCACCTTGCAGTACACCTGTTGTTTACAGTCAGCTTTCAGTACACCTGTTGTTTACAGTCAGCTTTCAGTACACCTGTTGTTTACAGTCAGCTTTCAGTACACCTGTTGTTTACAGTCACCTTGCAGTACACCTGTTGTTTACAGTCAGCTTTCAGTACACCTGTTGTTTACAGTCAGCTTTCAGTACACCTGTTGTTTACAGTCACCTTGCAGTACACCTGTTGTTTACAGTCAGCTTTCAGTACACCTGTTGTTTACAGTCACCTTGCAGTACACCTGTTGTTTACAGTCAGCTTTCAGTACACCTGTTGTTTACAGTCACCTTGCAGTACACCTGCGGTTTACAGTCAGCTTTCAGTACACCTGTTGTTTACAGTCACCTTGCAGTACACCTGTTGTTTACAGTCAGCTTTCAGTACACCTGTTGTTTACAGTCACCTTGCAGTACACCTGCGGTTTACAGCTTTCTTACAAAGCTCCTCTGTATAGTTCCACTTTCTGTATAATGAATTGAAAAAATGAATAACAGGTCAGAAGACCTTCATAAAACTCGCCGTTGAGTCCCCTGTTTCTTCAGTCCCCTGTTTCTTCAGTCCCCTGTTTCTTCAGTCCCCTGTTTCTTCAGTCCCCTGTTTCTTCAGTCCCCTGTTTCTTCAGTCCCCTGTTTCTTCAGTCCCCTGTTTCTTCAGTCCCCTGTTTCTTCAGTCCCCTGTTTCTTCAGTCCCCTGTTTCTTCAGTCCCCTGTTTCTTCAGTCCCCTGTTTCTTTAGTCCCCTGTTTCTTCAGTCCCCTGTTTCTTCAGTCCCCTGTTTCTTCAGTCCCCTGTTTCTTCAGTCCCCTTTTTCTTCAGTCCCCCGTTTCTTCAGTCCCCTGTTTCTTCAGTCCCCTGTTTCTTCAGTCCCCTGTTTCTTCAGTCCCCTGTTTCTTCAGTCCCCTGTTTCGCCACAAGTGGTTTCTTCAGCCCCCTGTTTCGCCACAAGTGACTTCTTCAGTCCCCTGTTTCGCCACAAGTGGTATGTTCAGCCCCGTTTCGCCACAAGTGGTTTCTTCAGTCCCCTGTTTCGCCACAAGTTGTTTCTTCAGCCCCCTGTTTCGCCACAAGTTGTTTCTTCAGCCCCCTGTTTCGCCACAAGTGGTTTCTTCAGCCCCCTGTTTCGCCACAAGTGGTTTCTTCAGCCCCCTGTTTTGCCACAAGTGGTTTCTTCAGCCCCTTGTTTCGCCACAAGTGGCTTCTTCAGCCCCCTGTTTCGCCACAAGTGGTTTCTTCAGCCCCCTGTTTCGCCACAAGTGGTTTCTTCAGCCCCCTGTTTCGCCACAAGTGGTTTCTTCAGCCCCCTGTTTCGCCACAAGTGGTTTCTTCAGTCCCCTGTTTCGCCACAAGCTGTTTCTTCAGCCCCCTGTTTCGCGACAAGTGGTTTCTTCAGCCCCCTGTTTCGCCACAAGTGGTTTCTTCAGCCCCCTGTTTCGCCACAAGTGGTTTCTTCAGCCCCCTGTTTCGCCACAAGTGGTTTCTTCAGCCCCCCTGTTTCGCCACAAGTTGTTTCTTCAGCCCCCTGTTTCGCCACAAGTGGTTTCAGTCCTAAATTTTCCGAGAAATGGCGGTGTTTACATATTGCTGTCAAATCAATTTTCGAATGGCCGGAAAATTATTCAGGTGAAGAATTATGTCGTTTCGGGTCGAGTCCACTTCCGGCGGAAGCTGCCCTTGGTCAACACGAGGATAATTTCGGGCCATTTATTAATTATTCTCCCTCTTAATTGATCCTTCTGATAATTAAATGGCTTGATTATTGAATAGCAATATTTTTTATTTATTGAAAATTTACCAGTTTTTCTTGTCTGTTTTCTAGTGATCCAGCAGAGTGATCCACCTGTGATCCTTCATTAGGGATCCAATAGTGTTCCACCAGAGTGATCCACCTGTGATCCTTCATTAGGGATCCAATAGTGTTCCACCAGAGTGATCCACCTGTGATCCTTCACTAGTGATCCACCAGAGTGATCCACCTGTGATCCTTCACTAGTGATCCAGCAGAGTGATCTACCTGTGATCCTTCACTAGTGATCCACCTGTGATCCTTCACTAGTGATCCACCTGTGATCCTTCACTAGTGATCCTTCACTAGTAATCCTTCACTAATGATCCACGAGAGTTATCCACATGTGATAATTCACTAGTGATCCACCAGAGTGATCCACCTGTGATAATTCACTAGTGATCCACCAGAATGATCCACCAGAGTGATCCACCTGTGATAATTCACTAGTGATCCACCAGAATGATCCACCTGTGATCCTTGACTAGTGATCCACCAGAGTGATCCACCTGTGAACCTTCACCAGTGTTCCACCAGAGTGATCCACCTGTGAACCTTCACCAGTGTTCCACCAGAGTGATCCACCTGTGATCCTTCACTAGTGATCCATCACAAATGAGGGTCGAAGTGCCTCTTAATGAGTTCCAATAGTGTCGTCAGTACGAGAGTCTTTAAGGCTGATATTAGCCTGTACACTCGCGTCAAAATGATGGCAAACCATATATACCAGTTGGACTCTCAATGTACATGCAACGATGAGATATCAATCTGTCTTTGTATATACACTAAGATATATATACAATGTGGTGTGTGCATATATTCAGAGATACGCACCTCTTGGTATATATGTATTTACAGTCACAAGGTGTATATATACTAAGAAATACACACCTATCGATATATATATATATATATATATATATATACATATATATATATATATATATATGGATAGACCCTTCTGGATATATATATCTACATACAGAAGGATATATACCTCTCTGTGTATATATAATATGAGATACACATGTCTCGGTGTATAAACACCGAGAGAAACGCTCTTTTCCGTGTATTATACACTGACAGATATATACACAAAAAAATTCTGTTATTCCAGAAAACATCTACAACATGTTTTAAACGCGAATATAGAACGTTATCTTATCAGCAGATATCTTAAGCTTATCACAAGGAATCTGAATATTCTTTCAGGTTGTATGTGTGTGTGTGTATGTGTGTGTGTGTGTGTGTGTGTGTGTGTGTGTGTGTGTCTTGGCTGAGAAAGGATTTTTATCTCGGCTTGATTTGCTTGATTGTTTTGTTTTCCCATTGGGGAATTTGCAGGCTAAGAGAGGTTATCTTGCATCAGACTAAGAGCTGCTGTTATCATGACTCGCCAGTTCGTAATAACACTGGCCTGGAGTTTCACGACTCACTCGCCGTAAGTTGAATCCCCACCCGTACCCTGGGTTTTTTGAAGAGGTGGTATTCTACCTCAGCTTAAGAGTCATTATGATACCTCAGCTTAAGAGCTGTTATCTTACCTCAGCTTAGCGCTCTCTAAGTTATTCTAACTTCCTTCAGGATGCCACTCACACCAGTCCGGTGACTGACAGTACCTACTTACTACTAAGTGAACAGGGGCATTAGGTGTAGGGAAGCTTGGCTACGTGCCTACACCTGTCCAGGATTGAACCCGGGTCCTTCGGGTGTGAACCCAAGGCCCTAACCATCCAGCTACAAGATTCTGGTGGGCAAAAATCTTACCATTATTTTTGATACGAGAAAATCTTGTTATTGCGCAAGATTACCAAACTTCTCTTATGTTCTTCGAAGATTTTAAGAAATTTATATTTTCTCACTAAAAGTAAGAATCTTTTAGTTTATGCTGACTCAAGGAACGACTAGATTTCATAAGCCGTGGCCAGAGAGTCCTAGAACTAGTGGCTCAATGATGTAACCACCGAACTACGACCAGTTCGCAGTGAGTTCGAGGTCTGCAAGAACCCCGAGTGGTCTTCCGTCGAGTTAAAACGCCTTTTTCTCTCTCCTCGGTCATCATACATACCAAAATCCGTAGAAATCTGGGTATCTTAAAAAAACTACAGCATGCAGCTAATATATTTCTCTTTTCACACCGGAGTGAGAGTGCAATTGAGCTATGGATGAAAATCTTCAGCAATAAATCCTTACCGACGTTTATGAGCACTTAGGAGCCTGACTGTGTTGCAATATTTTCGGAGACTATTATTTTCTTGCAGTTTTCAGCCTGTCACGGAGGCAGCGAGCCATTGCAAATGGCATAGATGGGAAAATTATAAAGAGGATATATGAGGGCTGGTGGATGGATAGACGGATGGATGGGGAGAGGTGGTGGTAGGGTCGTTTTAATTTAGTGAGAGAGAGAGAGAGAGAGAGACAGAGAGAGAGAAAGAGAGAGAGATGGACGCCTGGAACAATCTCTATCATCTTTCAATAAAATCTCAAGGCGATAACGTCGGATAAATTATCTTCGGATGAACGAGTTTTAAACAAGATGTAATATATTGTGGGTGCCTTTGGGGGCGGGGCACGAGGGGCGGGGCACGAGGGGCGGGGCACGAGGGGCATGAATCATGGGGGAAGGGAGATAATTAAGGGGTCATGAATGCTTTGTTACTAATGATATTCACTTCATATTTAAATTCTGAAATAATATTTGAAGTATCCCTGGCTTGGTGAGTTGTATCTCCTCTCTTTCTTCCCTAGCTTCTTCCCCAGCTACCTCCCCAGCTCCCACCCCAGCTCTCTCCCCCAGCTTCTTCCCTAGCTTCTTCCCCAGCTACCTCCCCAGCTCCCACCCCAGCTCTCTCCCCAGCTTCTTCCCTAGCTTCTTCCCCAGCTACCTCCCCAGCTCCCACCCCAGCTCTCTCCCCCAGCTTCTTCCCTAGCTTCTTCCCCAGCTACCTCCCCAGCTCCCACACCAGCTCTCTCCCCCAGCTTCTTCCCTAGCTTCTTCCCCAGCTACCTCCCCAGCTCCCACACCAGCTCTCTCCCCCAGCTTCTTCCCTAGCTTCTTCCCCAGCTACCTCCCCAGCTCCCACACCAGCTCTCTCCCCCAGCTTCTTCCCTAGCTTCTTCCCCAGCTACCTCCCCAGCTCCCACACCAGCTCTCTCCCCCAGCTTCTTCCCTAGCTTCTTCCCCAGCTACCTCCCCAGCTCCCACACCAGCTCTCTCCCCAGCTCCCACACCAGCTCTCTCCCCAGCTTCTTCCCTAGCTTCTTCCCCAGCTACCTCCCCAGCTCCCACACCAGCTCTCTCCCCAGCTTCTTCCCTAGCTTCTTCCCCAGCTACCTCCCCAGCTCCCACACCAGCTCTCTCCCCCAGCTTCTTCCCTAGCTTCTTCCCCAGCTACCTCCCCAGTTCCCACCCCAGCTCTCTCCCCAGCTTCTTCCCTAGCTTCTTCCCCAGCCACCTCCCCAGCTCCCACACCAGCTCTCTCCCCCAGCTTCTTCCCTAGCTTCTTCCCCAGCTACCTCCCCAGCTCCCACCCCAGCTCTCTCCCCAGCTTCTTCCCTAGCTTCTTCCCCAGCCACCTCCCCAGCTCCCACCCCAGCTCTCTCCCCCCAGCTTCTTCCCTAGCTTCTTCCCCAGTTACCTCCCTAGCTCCCACCCCAGCTCTCTCCCCCAGCTTCTTCCCTAGCTTCTTCCCCAGTTACCTCCCCAGCTCCCACCCCAGCTCTCTCCCCCCAGCTTCTTCCCTAGCTTCTTCCCCAGTTACCTCCCCAGCTCCCACCCCAGCTCTCTCCCCCAGCTTCTTCCCTAGCTTCTTCCCCAGCTACCTCCCCAGCTCCCACACCAGCTCTCTCCTCCCCAGCTTCTTCCCTAGCTTCTTCCCCAGCTACCTCCCCAGCTCCCACCCCAGCTCTCTCCCCCAGCTTCTTCCCTAGCTTCTTCCCCAGCTACCTCCCCAGCTCCCACACCAGCTCTCTCCCCCAGCTTCTTCCCTAGCTTCTTCCCCAGCTACCTCCCCAGCTCCCACCCCAGCTCTCTCCCCCAGCTTCTTCCCTAGCTTCTTCCCAAGCTACCTCCCCAGCTCCCACACCAGCTCTCTCCCCCAGCTTCTTCCCTAGCTTCTTCCCCAGCTACCTCCCCAGCTCCCACCCCAGCTCTCTCCCCAGCTTCGTCCCTAGCTTCTTCCCCAGCTACCTCCCCAGCTCCCACCCCAGCTCTCTCCCCAGCTTCTTCCCTAGCTTCTTCCCCAGCTACCTCCTTAGCTCCCACACCAGCTCTCTCCCCCCAGCTTCTTCCCTAGCTTCTTCCCCAGCTACCTCCCCAGCTCCCACACCAGCTCTCTCCCCCAGCTTCTTCCCTAGCTTCTTCCCCAGTTACCTCCCCAGCTCCCACACCAGCTCTCTCCCCCAGCTTCTTCCCTAGCTTCTTCCCCAGCTACCTCCCCAACTCCCACCCCAGCTCTCTCCCCCCAGCTTCTTCCCTAGCTTCTTCCCCAGCTACCTCCCCAGCTCCCCCCTCAGCGCTCTCCTCCCCAGCTTCTTCCCCAGCTCCCACCCCAGCTCTCTCCCCCCAGCTTCTTCCCTAGCTTCTTCCCCAGCTACCTCCTCAGCTCCCACACCAGCTCTCTCCTCCCCAGCTTCTTCCCCAGCTCCCACCCCAGGTCTCTCCCCCAGCTTCTTCCCTAGCTTCTTCCCCAGCTACCTCCCCAGCTCCCACACCAGCTCTCTCCCCCAGCTTCTTCCCTAGCTTCTTCCCCAGCCACCTCCCCAGCTCCCACCCCAGCTCTCTCCCCCAGCTTCTTCCCTAGCTTCTTCCCCAGCCACCTCACCAGCTCCCACCCCAGCTTCTTCCCCAGCTTCTTCCCCAGCTCCCACCCCAGCTCTCTCCCCAGCTTCTTCCCCAGCTCCCACCCCAGCTTCTCCTCCACTCCCTACCCATATCCATCCAGTGGATGTTAGTAACTAGTTCATTATACACTCTATAGATACACTTGAACCTGAGTGACTTGGGCCAGTAAGGGACTTGGACTTACCTAGCATGGGCCAGTAGGCCTACTGCAGTTCTCCTTCCTTATTTCTCACGTCCTATATCCATATTGTGTACGTAAGTAGGAACACACGGACACACAAAAGGCCTAGGAACTAGGCCCTCAAAAAACTTACTGGGGTACATTTGGATAAATATTTGCAACTTAAATGGCATTCGTTACAAGCCATTTAAAGATAACCTATCTTTAATCTTACTTTCCCCCAGTAAGATACCACATTGAAGTAACTTATGGTAGGCTAGTCTTAGATGAGCCTAGGTAGGCTTAGGTTGCATTGTAAAATGGGAATTCCCAGGGAAGATATTCTGATAAATTGATTTTAGGCCTAAATTAAGAGAAAAAAAATGATGGATGTCATGTCAGTTCTTGCGACCATATCATCAAAATATAAAAAAATAATGAAATAATATAAATTTATTTATATAAATATATATATATATCTATATGCATATATATAAATTTATATATATAAATATATATATATATATATATATATATATATATATATATATATATATATATTATTTATTTATTCTGCAATAAAAGCCTCTCACCCTCAACACATTTATCAAATTTAAGAAATCCTGATGTCAACATTCTTGTCAAACCGGAGCAGAGACCATGAAAATCATACACACACACACACACACTCACACACACACTCATACACCTCCCTCACAGCTGACATGTCCTACTTTCCTCATAAAAATCCTTTCACTCCTTGCAACATGATTCACCTCTACATAATCCCACTGTTCTACTTCTCCTCTCTATCCACCACAGTTCTATAATGCTTCAACAATAGCTGTGTGTGTTTTATTTCACGGGATATTCTAAACATCAAACACCATGTTTTAATTATCCCTTGTTCACGTGTTTGCTGCCTCTGCTACAGCTCGATAAACTGGAATAACACACACACATACACACACACACACACACACACACACACACATGGAGCAGGAAGAGAGCGGCTCTAGTAGCGACCATCGAAGAGGCTGGGACAGGAGCTGTAAATCGACTCCTGCAACCACAAATAGGTGAGTATACTACATTAATTAAAGCTCTAGAAACCAGTAAACACAATAACTGCCAGATAATAGGCCTGGCCAGGAGCTGTGACTCGACCCCTGCAACGTGTAGGTGAGTACGCCAGTCTCACACAAACTGAAGATCAATCAACATTCCATCTCCACCGGTAGTAAAAACTCGCTTAAAGGCGTGGTCAGACGCCTGTTAACATAGTTACTGGTGTAGCGAGTGAGACGAGGCGAGCGATGTGTTCAACTCTGCTCCCAAGTGCTCGCTAAATACGGTCCTGTCGTGGTTTACGAGCTCTCATGTGCATTGTCGTGCACACGAAGACAACTACCTCGCTAAATTGCTTTAAACGAGCAGGAATAGCGAGTTTCAGCGTTTGTTTATGATTTTTGTCGTTTTAGTAGTTTTGTCGTGTTGTTTGAAACACACAGGTAGTTTCAGTAGTTATATAGGTGTCCTGTAGCTTGATCGCTAGCGCATTCAGCTCACACACTGAGGTCCGGGGTTTGGATCTCCTCCGGTACGGCTGGAAAATATTAAGGACGTGTTTCCTTAAGATACCTGCTGTCCCCTGTTCACCCATCAGTAAAATGGGTACCTGGGTGTTAGTGGACTGGTGTGGGTCGCATCCTGGGACAAAACTGACCTAATTTGCCCGAAATGTTTAGCATAACAAGCGGCTTTCTATATAGTAGTATGTCACTGATGTCAGCTATGGTCTGTATACCTTGTACATGTACTGGTAGTAAATAAAGATATTATTATTTTTATTATTATTATTATTATTATTATTATTATTATTATTATTATTATTATTATTATTATTATTATTATTATTATTATGATTATGATTATTATTATTATTATTATTATTATTATTATTATTATTATTATTATTATTATTATTATTATTATGATGATGATGATTATTATTATTATTATTATTATTATTATTATTATTATTATTATTATTATTATTATTATTATTATTATTATTATTATTATTATTATTATTATTATTATTATTATTATTATTATTATTATTATTATTATTATTATTATTCAAAGCACACACAGTTTCAGTAGTTTTGTCGTGTACTGCTCGAAGCAGACAGCTGCTTTAAGTAGCTTTCTTGATTGATTGAGTGTGTCGTGGTAAACAGATTGGCTAATATTTTTTCATCCATTTGTGGGCCCCCCTCACTGTTTCACTAATTTAGGTCAGTTAAAACTGAGTTAGATTAAGTGACAGTCCACGGACTCACATACTTCGTGAACAGTGTGCCCAAGTACTGTCTATGGACTCCCACATCACGTACAACTAGCACACAGCCTTACAGGTTCAATGGACAGCAGCTTCTGATGAATATAACATCAGTTCTCTCTCGGTTGAGTTCTACAAATTTCATAACCTCCCACTTTTTTCCCAGATGACCAGCAGCATGAGTCAGGACCAACACGGGTCAAGGTACCTAGATAATATAACTCCTTACCTCAGGGGAAGGTGTCTATCTGCCATGTCTTGTCTCAGGGGAAGCTGCCTAGCTACTATAATGTCTTACCTCAGGGGATGGAAGTTCCTTCAGGTGAATGATAGATTTTTGTAATTCTTCACTACACCTCCCACAGGAAGTCTTACGTCACTGGAAATACCTCCAGCCTCTCTCTCTCTCTTTCTCTCTCTCTCTCTCTCTCTCTCTCTCTCTCTCTCTCTCTCTCTCTCTCTCTCTCCCTCTCTCTCTCTATCTATCTATCTATCTATCTATATCTCTCTGGGAGAAGCTGAGATCAATCGTTCCTGAAGGACTGATCTCAGGATACTGGCTAGGATTCTTCCAAGACGTGTCGCAAGTAGTAAATGTTCTCTTACTCTCAAGGAGGAGAGAACATCACCTTCCTCCTTGAGTTCTGGGAAAATAACTTAAGTCATTCTCTTTCTCTGAAACTCAATTAGGTTCTATTGGAGGTGAAGCCAGGAGTGTCAGTGTTATATATATATATATATATATATATATATATATATATATATATATATATATATATATATATATATATATATATATATAAACTTATATATATATATATATCTTTCAACACACCGGCCATATCCCACCGAGGCAGGGTGGCCCAAAAAGAAAAACGAAAGTTTCTCTTTTTAAATTTAGTAATATATACATAAGAAGGGGTTGCTGGCCCCTTGCTCCCGGCATTTTAGTCGCCTCTTACAACACGCATGGCTTACGGAGGAAGAATTCTTTTCCACTTCCTCATGGAGATAAGAGGAAATAAACAAGAACAAGAACTAGAAAGAAAATAGCAGAGAACCCAGAGGGGTGTGTATATATATGCTTGTACATGTATGTGTAGTGTGACCTAAGTGTAAGTAGAAGTAGCAAGACGCACTTGAAATCTTGCATGTTTATGAGACAGACAAAAGACACCAGCAATCCTACCATCATGTAAAACAATTACAGGCTTTCGTTTTACACTCACTTGGCAGGACGGTAGTACCTCCCTGGGCGGTTGCTGTCTACCAACCTACTACCTACCTTGAGTTTTCCCTGAGGTACGTTTATTGTCTTCTCTGAGGATGAGGGTCCCCATTCCAGCTATAGAGGCGGTACTTAAAGAAAAAAAATATATTCACATATTCCCTATATTCACATATACCAACTAAAGGTATATATTTCTAAATATGCTCGTATCAGACTTTATTTTGGGGCTAACTTATTATGGCTGGTGGTTTACATGCAGCCTTAATGACTTTCGAGCCGTCGATAGTCTTTAAACCTGATAAACCAACCAATATCCGCCATCTTGTTGCGTGTTTGTGTACATTTAACCTACCTCGCCGAAGCATAATCGAAGTCACACTCCCTGTAATTATGCAAATCATATCGATGTTGCTTATCGGAACGGCAACGATTCTGAGGAGAGTCGCGGGCGTCCAGGCAGCCGTCCTCAACCTGCAATTACCGTCGTGATTACTCAGAGAGAGGCACTGTGATTGTTTCCTCTGTATTCACGGTGCCACGAGTTGCACTCGCTATATATGTTAACCTCTGGTTTAAGGTATTGAGGCGTAATTGCCTAGTTTGGGTTGGGTTTGTGGAGGTCATTCACGTACAGCGTAAGTGATGTTGTAGGCCGCAGGAATACATAGAATATTATGTTTCATAATCTCTCTCTCTCTCTCTCTCTCTCTCTCTCTCTCTCTCTCTCTCTCAACTGTATTCTCAAGGTGAAAATAGGCCGAAACCTAACGTCAGATGATGTGCTTGAGAGAGAGAGGATATCATGAGTCTGGGAGTGGTTGGTGAGGTGAAGTATCTTGCATGAGCTGACCTGAGTCCAGGACTCGACCCCCTGCAGCAGTATGAAGGTGAGTACGTGGTGCATTATAGCGAAGGGAGGGGACGACGCTCTCAGTCAACTTCCATCCACCACCTGAGTCCATTTTTACGTCCTGTTTTCCTGCTTCAGAATATATAGTTAGGAAAAAAAAATGTCATGTGTGTGTGTATATGTGTGTACTCACCTATTTGTACTCACCTATTAGTGGTTGCAGGGGTCGAGTCCTAGCTCCTGGCCCCGCCTCTTCACTGATTGCTACTGGATCCTCTCTCTCCCTGCTCCATAAGCTTTATCAAACCTCGTCTTAAAACTATGTATGGTTCCCGCCTCCACTACGTCACTTTCTAGGCTATTCCACGGCCTGACAACTCTGTGTGAGTGTGTGTGTGTGTGTGTGTGTGTGTGTGTGTCAGGTAAATAACACCTCTTCACTATCTCCTCTCTTCATCACACCTCTTAGCAAAAAATAAATAATTTTATCTATTTGGTGCAGATTTTTTTCTTGTCAGTACACAACGGTGTTGTTCTCTTGTTCACTGTGCTGAGAACTGTTCTCCGTCAAGTTGCACTCTGCAGTGTGTGGCAGGAACTCTTTCTTTCACTCAGTGTTCACATGTTGCCTCTAGGATGAGAGACAAGAGAAATCCTCATGTGTGTCAACAAGGCTGAGGGCAAGGCTGAGGGCAAGGCTGAGAGCAAGGGTGAGGGCAAGGCTAAGGGTAAGGCTAAGAGCAAGGCTAAGAGCAAGGCTAAGGGCAAGGCTAAGGAAAAATCAGTGAGCTTTTACAAAGATCTTTCATGTCCTTGCATTAAAGCCAGGCTTGAGAATAGAGTTTCAACCTCACCTAAGAACCGTCTTTCTCCCCCTCAAGGTAAACACTAGAATGTCATTAGGAAAATCCTTTGACAGGTCTATCTACCTACCTGAAGGGTATTCCGGGGATCAGCGCCCCCGCGGACCGCTCCACCACCAGGTGAGGTCAAGGTTTTATTTACCCTTTTCACTGAAAGTCGAGATTAACAAGGTTAGGTTAATCGGAGTGAGGCATCGAAGTGCTGACTCGGAGTGAGGCATCGAAGTGCTGACTGTAGCGACGGAACAGTGCGCGTTGAGTCTGAGGAGAGGGGATGGGCTTTGATCCGAATAAGGGATTCGATACCCTTCACCAGCGTCAAGGCGCCCTTTCCCACTGAAGGGACTTAACGACACTCGTTCAGTCACCCTATACAACATTGGCGGAAGTCAAGGCACCCTACACAACACTGGTGGAAGACAAGGCACCCTACACAACACTGGTAGTAGACAAGACACCCTACACAACACTGGTAGTAGACAAGACACCCTACACAACACTGGTGGAAGACAAGGCACCCTACACAACACTGGTAGTAGACAAGACACCCTACACAACACTGGTAGTAAACAAGACACTCTACACAACACTTGTAGTAGACAAGACACCCTACACAACACTGTTGGAAGACAAGGCACCCTTCTACACAACACTGGTAGAAGACAAGACACCATACACAACACTGGAGGAAGACAAGACACCCTACACAACACTGGTAGTAGACAAGACACCCTACACAACACTGATAGTAGACAAGACACCCTACACAACACTGATAGTAGACAAGACACCCTACACAACACTGATAGAAGACAAGACATCCTACACAACACTGATAGTAGACAAGACACCCTACACAACACTGGTGGAAGACAAGACACCCTACACAACACTGGTGGAAGACAAGACACCCTACACAACACTGATAGAAGACAAGACACCCTACACAACACTGATAGTAGACAAGACACCCTACACAACACTGATGGAAGACAAGACACCCTACACAACACTGATAGTAGACAAGACACCCTACACAACACTGGTGGAAGACAAGACACCCTACACAACACTGATAGAAGACAAGACACCCTACACAACACTGATAGAAGACAAGACACCCTACACAACACTGATAGAAGACAAGACACCCTACACAACACTGATAGAAGACAAGACACCCTACACAACACTGATAGAAGACAAGACACCCTACACAACACTGGTGGAAGACAAGACACCCTACACAACACTGGTGGAAGACAAGACACCCTACACAACACTGATAGAAGACAAGACACCCTACACAACACTGATAGAAGACAAGACACCCTACACAACACTGATAGTAGACAAGACACCCTACACAACACTGATGGAAGACAAGACACCCTACACAACACTGATGGAAGACAAGAGGCGACTTTCCAGGAAGTCAAAGACTTCATTCGATCCCTCGATGTTCAAGCAGAGACGTCAGAGCTTGACCAACAGGAGTCAACAGGTCCGCATCTTTCTTCTCCCCTGAGAAATACTGACGTATAAGAGTGTATTTATTTAAAGGATAATTCAACGCTTGGAGTGCTGAAGGCTCGAGCCTCCGTTCTCTTATGTCACATTGCCTATAATCCCCTAATTTGCTCGTAAAGAGATTACAATAGGAAGCTGTAGTGAATTTATTTTGAATTATGAAGAATTTGAAGGTTTGAGTCATGCTGCAGAATAAATCTTATATGAGTTACATGATAAGAAAAGGAAGTACGGAAAGAATAAACGAAAAATATAGAATAATTTAAGCTTAGAGGACGCAAAAAAAAAAAAAATAGATTACGAGAGTAAAATACAAAGGCAAAAAAAAAAAAAAAATCCAGCTGCTGTTAAAACGAAAAAAAAAAAATTCGTCGTCTTGTTGATGCTTAAACATCAATTTTCTCTGCAATAGAGCAGCTGCTTGCAACGGAGCACTTGCTTGCAATAGAGCAACAACCTGCAATGGCTTTGCACCCATGTTATCATGTCAGAGAAGTTTTCCCTATTCCAGTCTTCCCTATTTTTATCACGTTAACATTTACAATGTTATATAACCAGAAACAAAAATCTATTTCCTGATAGATAGGAGACATTTGCAACGCTTTAAAATAAGCTGGTGTAGGTAATGGCTCTCAGCTTGTAAATAAAGGCAGGAACCCTTAACCTAACCTTGTAAAACCCTTGAGTAATGACACAGAGAGGGGAAACTTTGAGATGGTCAGTCCCTCAGCCTTGACAATGACTCACTGAAAGCGCAATAAGTGTCTGGGGCCCAAGACTGTTCAACAGCCTCCCACCAACTATAAGGGGCAGGATCAGCCGGGCTGTGGTTCGTACCTAGGACTACGTGCGGCCAGCAGTAGCAGCCTCGTTGATCAGGCCCTGATCCACCGGGAGGCCTGGTCGTGGACCGGGCCGCGGGGGAGTTAATCCCCGGAATAACCTCCAGGTAGACAAAAGATATTGACGTGAACTAATACAATATAAAATTCTCTTGTAATCACTGTAACTCCTAAATTTACTTTCACAGCCACGTAAGAGACACCATATAAAAAGCAATCAAATAGCCGCTGCCTTAATAACCTTAAGATGGTCTTAAGTTTGCCTGAAATTTTGGGCATATCAAGGGACTTCCTGCATGGACACCTCAGTGTCCATTCTTCTCTCTTCAAGCATTGCATCATGCTGAAATTATCTTAATCTTATCTTAATCAGCTAATCAGTGACGTAAGGCTAGTCTAGAAACACACAGGCTAGTGATTGTTGTCTAGAAACACACAGGCTAGTGATTGTTGTCTAGAAACACACAGGCTAGTGATTGTTGTCTAGAAACACACAGGCTAGTGATTGTTGTCTAGAAACACACAGGCTAGTGATTGTTGTCTAGAAACACACAGGCTAGTGACTGTTGTCTAGAAACACACAGGCTAGTGACTGTTGTCTAGAAACACACAGGCTAGTGACTGTTGACTAGAAACACACAGGCTAGTGATTGTTGTCTAGAAACACACAGGCTAGTGATTGTTGTCTAGAAACACACAGGCTAGTGATTGTTGTCTAGAAACACACAGGCTAGTGATTGTTGTCTAGAAACACACAGACTAGTGATTGTTGTCTAGAAACACACAGGCTAGTGATTATTGTCTAGAAACACACAGGCTAGTGATTATTGTCTAGAAACACACAGGCTAGTGACTGTTGTCTAGAAACACACAGGCTAGTGATTATTGTCTAGAAACACACAGGCTAGTGATTATTGTCTAGAAACACACAGGCTAGTGATTGTTGTCTAGAAACACACAGGCTAGTGACTGTTGTCTAGAAACACACAGGCTAGTGATTATTGTCTAGAAACACACAGGCTAGTGATTATTGTCTAGAAACACACAGGCTAGTGATTGTTGTCTAGAAACACACTGGCTAGTGACTGTTGTCTAGAAACACACAGGCTAGTGATTGTTGTCTAGAAACACACAGGCTAGTGATTGTTGTCTAGAAACACACAGGCTAGTGACTGTTGTCTAGAAACACACAGGCTAGTGATTATTGTCTAGAAACACACAGGCTAGTGATTGTTGTCTAGAAACACACAGGCTAGTGATTGTTGTCTAGAAACACACAGGCTAGTGACTGTTGTCTAGAAACACACAGGCTAGTGATTGATGTCTAGAAACACACAGGCTAGTGATTGTTGTCTAGAAACACACAGGCTAGTGATTGTTGTCTAGAAACACACAGGCTAGTGATTGTTGTCTAGAAACACACAGGCTAGTGATTGTTGTCTAGAAACACACAGGATAGTGACTGTTGTCTAGACACACACAGGCTAGTGATTGTTGTCTAAAAACACACAGGCTAGTGATTGATGTCTAGAAACACACAGGCTAGTGATTGTTGTCTAGAAACACACAGGCTAGTGATTGATGTCTAGAAACACACAGGCTAGTGATTGTTGTCTAGAAACACACAGGATAGTGGCTGTTGTCTAGACACACACAGGCTAGTGACTGTTGTCTAGACACACACAGGCTAGTGACTGTTGTCTAGACACACACAGGCTAGTGATTGTTGTCTAGAAACACACAGGCTATTGATTGTTGTCTAGAAACAAACAGGGTAGTGATTTTTGTCGAGAAACAGAGACTAGTGATTGTTTCAGACAAAGCACTTTCCCGACTGGATGTTTCTCATTCCCCCAGTTTCTCATCCCTGAGCACAGGAGAAATGTACAGATCTACACTACTGATGGCGGGGAGAAATACACTCTCAATACCTCTGATATTTGTCATTGTAAACAAAAGCTAAGCGGAAAAGCGTTTGAGGTTCCCATCGAGTAACTTCAAAGGCTTTTGGATCCTTTGGTAACATCGAAAAAAATTATCTGGAACCCAACACTTCTCTTATTGAAGGTGAGGAGATCTGGAGCAGAAAATAAGGTACTAAGTGCTACCCAGACTGTGTGAAGGTACTAAGTGCTACCCAGACTGTGTGAAGGTACTAAGTGCTACCCAGACTGTGTGAAGGTACTAAGTGCTACCCAGACTGTGTGAAGGTACTAAGTGCTACCCAGACTGTGTGAAGGTACTAAGTGCTACCCAGACTGTGTGAAGGTACTAAGTGCTACCCAGACTGTGTGAAGGTACTAAGTGCTACCCAGACTGTGTGAAGGTACTAAGTGCTACCCAGACTGTGTGAAGGTACTAAGTGCTACCCAGACTGTGTGAAGGTACTAAGTGCTACCCAGACTGTGTGAAGGTACTAAGTGCTACCCAGACTGTGTGAAGGTACTAAGTGCTACCCAGACTGTGTGAAGGTACTAAGTGCTACCCAGACTGTGTGAAGGTACTAAGTGCTACCCAGACTGTGTGAAGGTACTAAGTGCTGTCCAGACTGTGTGAAGGTACTAAGTGCTACCCAGACTGTGTGAAGGTACTAAGTGCTACCCAGACTGTGTGAAGGTACTAAGTGCTACCCAGACTGTGTGAAGGTACTAAGTGCTACCCAGACTGTGTGAAGGTACTAAGTGCTCACCAGACTGTGTGAAGGTACTAAGTGCTACCCAGACTGTGTGAAGGTACTAAGTGCTACCCAGACTGTGTGAAGGTACTAAGTGCTACCCAGACTGTGTGAAGGTACTAAGTGCTACCCAGACTGTGTGAAGGTACTAAGTGCTACCCAGACTGTGTGAAGGTACTAAGTGCTACCCAGACTGTGTGAAGGTACTAAGTGCTACCCAGACTGTGTGAAGGTACTAAGTGCTACCCAGACTGTGTGAAGGTACTAAGTGCTACCCAGACTGTGTGAAGGTACTAAGTGCTACCCAGACTGTGTGAAGGTACTATGTGCTACCCAGACTGTGTGAAGGTACTAAGTGCTACCCAGACTGTGTGAAGGTACTAAGTGCTACCCAGACTGTGTGAAGGTACTAAGTGCTACCCAGACTGTGTGAAGGTACTAAGTGCTCACCAGACTGTGTGAAGGTACTAAGTGCTACCCAGACTGTGTGAAGGTACTAAGTGCTACCCAGACTGTGTGAAGGTACTAAGTGCTACCCAGACTGTGTGAAGGTACTAAGTGCTACCCAGACTGTGTGAAGGTACTAAGTGCTACCCAGACTGTGTGAAGGTACTAAGTGCTACCCAGACTGTGTGAAGGTACTAAGTGCTACCCAGACTGTGTGAAGGTACTAAGTGCTACCCAGACTGTGTGAAGGTACTAAGTGCTACCCAGACTGTGTGAAGGTACTAAGTGCTACCCAGACTGTGTGAAGGTACTAAGTGCTACCCAGACTGTGTGAAGGTACTAAGTGCTACCCAGACTGTGTGAAGGTACTAAGTGCTACCCAGACTGTGTGAAGGTACTAAGTGCTACCCAGACTGTGTGAAGGTACTAAGTGCTACCCAGACTGTGTGAAGGTACTAAGTGCTACCCAGACTGTGTGAAGGTACTAAGTGCTACCCAGACTGTGTGAAGGTACTAAGTGCTGTCCAGACTGTGTGAAGGTACTAAGTGCTACCCAGACTGTGTGAAGGTACTAAGTGCTACCCAGACTGTGTGAAGGTACTAAGTGCTACCCAGACTGTGTGAAGGTACTAAGTGCTACCCAGACTGTGTGAAGGTACTAAGTGCTCACCAGACTGTGTGAAGGTACTAAGTGCTACCCAGACTGTGTGAAGGTACTAAGTGCTACCCAGACTGTGTGAAGGTACTAAGTGCTACCCAGACTGTGTGAAGGTGATGATAAGATGAATTTGGGAATTAATTTCTAATGTTTACCTCGTATCGTTATCCTGTAGACTGAAGAAGGTCTGTTTACAACACGTGTAGACTAATGCTATACTTCTGTTACGAGTCCAATAGTGTGGTCACTGGTCCAACAGTGTGGTCACTGGTTCAACAGTGTGGTCACTGGCCCAACAGTGCGGTCACTGGTCCAACGATTTGGTCACAGGTGCAGCAGTGTGGTCACTGGCCCAACAATCTGGTCACTGGTCCAATAGTGTAGTCACTGGTCCAACAGTATGGTCACTGGTCCAACAGTGTGGTCACTGGTCCAACAGTGTGGTCACTGGCCCAACAGTGTGGTCACTGGTCCAACAGTGTGGTCACTGGTCCGACAGTGTGGCTCGTGGACTGGGCCGTGGGGGCGACGACTCCCGAAAACACCCTCCAGGTACACTGGTCCAACAAGTAATCCTCTCGGAGCTTGAGAATGTCTCTCCACTCACCAACGAAAAATAAATTCTCACCGACTAATATCCTCCAGAAGAAGGGCCTCACTGTAGCTCGCTTCTCACACTTCCAGCTCAACTTACAACAAAAACTGACTAATTGTCAAGCACACGTTGTGCCTTAATTATTGCTTGTACCAGAGAGACACCATCCTCAGGGCTCGTGCAGAAATTTGATTCTTATAGCAAGAATGTTGAGATATATATATATATATATATATATATATATATATATATATATATATATATATATACATATCTTTCGTAAATTATAAACCCGACACACCAGAAGCTGAAAACTCTCGCCTTAGTGATTAATTTCTTCTCGTAAATAATTTCCCACTTGGAGACTTTTTTTTTTTTAATTGTTTTGTTGTCTTGCTCAGAAGACAACAAAAGCTGTTTTCTTATTGTTTGTGACAAGTACCAAGGTAAATGTGTTTCTTGATATTTACAAGTTTCGTTGATGGGAAATCAAAAAAGAAATAATTTAGGATTTTCTTTCTGGGAAGGAGAGGGGGGGGGTTAAGATTTTTTTTTATATTAAGATATATTGAGAAATATTATTTGACAGGGAACTGTCAAGGCCACACTGGAAGGTGCTACTGAACACCACTGGTAGTTATCTAACACCAATGGTTGTTATCTAACACCACTGGTTGTTATCTAACACCACTGGTTGTTATCTAACACCACTGGTTGTTATCTTACACCACTGGTTGTTATTTAACACCACTGGTTGTTATCTAACACCACTGGTTGTTATCTAACACCACTGGTTGTTATCTAACACCACTGATTGTTATTTAACACCACTGGTTGTTATTTAACACCACTGGTTGTTATCTAACACCACTGATTGTTATTTAACACCACTGGTTGTTATCTAACACCACTGGTTGTTATTTAACACCACTGGTTGTTATCTAACACCACTGGTTGTTATCTAACACCACTGGTTGTTATCTAACACCACTGATTGTTATTTAACACCATTGGTTGTTATCTAACACCACTGGTTGTTATCTAACACCACTGATTGTTATTTAACACCACTGGTTGTTATCTAACACCACTGGTTGTTATCTAACACCACTGGTTGTTATCTAACACCACTGATTGTTATTTAACACCACTGGTTGTTATTTAACACCACTGGTTGTTATCTAACACCACTGATTGTTATTTAACACCACTGGTTGTTATCTAACACCACTGGTTGTTATTTAACACCACTGGTTGTTATCTAACACCACTGGTTGTTATCTAACACCACTGGTTGTTATCTAACACCACTGGTTGTTATCTAACACCACTGGTTGTTATTTAACACCACTGGTTGTTATCTAACACCACTGGTTGTTATCTAACACCACTGGTTGTTATCTAACACCACTGGTTGTTATCTAACACCACTGGTTGTTATCTAACACCACTGATTGTTATTTAACACCACTGGTTGTTATCTAACACCCCTGGTTGTTATCTAACACCACTGGTTGTTATCTAACACCACTGATTGTTATTTAACACCACTGGTTGTTATTTAACACCACTGGTTGTTATCTAACACCACTGATTGTTATTTAACACCACTGGTTGTTATCTAACACCACTGGTTGTTATTTAACACCACTGGTTGTTATCTAACACCACTGGTTGTTATCTAACACCACTGGTTGTTATCTAACACCACTGATTGTTATTTAACACCATTGGTTGTTATCTAACACCACTGGTTGTTATCTAACACCACTGATTGTTATTTAACACCACTGGTTGTTATCTAACACCACTGGTTGTTATCTAACACCACTGGTTGTTATCTAACACCACTGATTGTTATTTAACACCACTGGTTGTTATTTAACACCACTGGTTGTTATCTAACACCACTGATTGTTATTTAACACCACTGGTTGTTATCTAACACCACTGGTTGTTATTTAACACCACTGGTTGTTATCTAACACCACTGGTTGTTATCTAACACCACTGGTTGTTATCTAACACCACTGATTGTTATTTAACACCACTGGTTGTTATCTAACACCACTGGTTGTTATCTAACACCACTGATTGTTATTTAACACCACTGGTTGTTATTTAACACCACTGGTTGTTATCTAACACCACTGGTTGTTATCTAACACCACTGATTGTTATTTAACACCACTGGTTGTTATCTAACACCACTGGTTGTTATCTAACACCACTGGTTGTTATCTAACACCACTGGTTGTTATTTAACACCACTGGTTGTTATTTAACACCACTGGTTGTTATCTAACACCACTGATTGTTATTTAACACCACTGGTTGTTATCTAACACCACTGGTTGTTATTTAACACCACTGGTTGTTATCTAACACCACTGGTTGTTATCTAAAACCACTGGTTGCTATCTAACACCACTGGTTGTTATCTAACACCACTGGTAGTTATCTAACACCACTGGTTGTTATCTAACACCACTGGTTGTTATCTAACACCACTGGTTGTTATTTAACACCACTGGTTGTTATCTAACACCACTGGTAGTTATCTAACACCACTGGTAGTTATCTAACACCACTGGTTGTTATCTAACACCACTGGTTGCTATCTAACACCACTGGTTGTTATCTAACACCACTGGTTGTTATTTAACACCACGGGTAGTTATCTAACACCACTGGTTGTTATTTAACACCACTGGTAGTTATCTAACACCACTGGTTGTTATTTAACACCACTGATTATTATCTAACACCACTGGTAGTTATCTAACACCACTGGTTGTTATCTAACACCACTGGTTGTTATCTAACACCACTGGTTGTTATCTAGCACCACTGGTTGTTATCTAACACCAGTGGTTGTTATCTAACACCCTGGTTGTTATCTAACACCAATGGTTGTTATCTAACACCACTGGTAGTTATCTAACACCACTGGTTGTTATCTAACACCACTGGTAGTTATCTAACACCACTGGTTGTCATCTAACACCACTGAGAGGTTACCTGGAGGTTATTCCGGGGATCAACGCCCCCGCGGCCCGGTCCACGACCAGGCCTCCCGATGGATCAGGGCCTGATCAACTAGGCTGTTACTGCTGGCCGCACGCAGTCCGACGTACGAGCCACAGCCCGGCTGATCCGGCACCGACTTTAGGTATCTGTCCAGCTCTCTCTTGAAGGCAGCCAGGGGTTTATTGGCAATTCCCCTAATGCTTGATGGGAGGCTGTTGAACAGTTTTGGGCCCCGGACACTTATGGTGTTTTCTCTTAGTGTACCAATGGGTTATGTGTCTCATTGTATATACACTCTTAAAGCTTAATGGCGCTAGGGCAGTGGCATGCAGCTTAGTGGCGCTAGGGCAGTGACGTGCAGCTTAATGACGCTATGGCAGTGACGTGCAGCTTAATTATCCTAGGGCAGTGACGTGCAGCTTAATGGCGCTAGGGTAGGCGACAGGCTTTAAGCCGAATTAATTAACCAACATCCCCTAGAGCAGATGACACTGTCAAAGACTGGAGGTTAAGGTTTTGACACAGCTTATGGAGCAGGGAGAGAGAGGACCTAGTAGCAGTCAGTGAAGAGGCGGGGCCAGGAGCTATGACTCGACCCATGCAACCACAAATAGGTGAGGACACACACACACACACACTCACACACACACACACACACACACACACACACACACACACACACACACACACACACACAGAGGACCCAGTAGCGATCAGTGAAGAGGCGGGGCCAGGAGCTGAGTCTCGACCCCTGCAATCACAATTAGGTGAATTAGGTGAGTACACACACACACACACACACACACACACACACACACACACACACACACACACACACACACACACACGCACGCAACAGTTGGCAACGAGATGAATCCAAGAGATTACATTACCGGATTTATACGTAATTCAGATGTACAGTCAGATTTACATATAATGAAAGATAAAATATAACTGGATTTAAATGCAATCTAAACGGTATTATGACCACGTATATATTTTATGTCTCACTTTACGATCATGGCTCGACAACTGAAACATCATACAGTCTGACCATTGTAAAACAATCTTAATTTCCCTGTTTTCGTTCTCTCAAAGTACCAGCTTCTCTACAGTCAGGTTTGCTTCATGAGAACAGTTTCACTCTCATTAGCTCTAGGCCTTTCGTGTTGTAAGTAAAACATTATCAGGAGCTTGCAAAGTTGCTGAAATGAGTAAGATATCCCAGCAGATTCGTTCAGAGGGACCCTTGCTGGGATCTCGTACTCATTTCTGCTATTTTGCAAGCTCCTGATGATGTGTTAATTACAACACGAAAGGCCTAGAGCTATTATTCAACTCCCTACGTGGTTCCTTTGCATATGTGTATATTTCTCACTTTCATTAACTCTGGTATATCACAACACAATCACATATTTCTCATCTTGTAAATGTTAAGGCATGAATATTCCTCATTTTATCGTCTCTTAAGTCATACTCATTTCCAGCAAACATGAATCATTGGAAACACTTTGACCCCTGACCTCTGGCCGCTGACCTCTGACCGCTGACCTCTGACGTCTGACCGTTGACCTCTTCCCCGAGAATTCCCTAGGTAAATGTGGATAACCCGCAAGTGTTTGTGAGTTTATGTGGTCTTAAAATTAATGAAGGAAGTGTGTATACATGGTACATACACGTTAGTCTGACCCGTCCTGTATGAATCTTGTCCAGCTGTATTAGTGTTACCGCTGAGTGCAGGCACTCTGCCTCCTGACTTAGTTAGACTTAATTACAAATATAGATAAATCTGTCTCCTCATATGCAGATTAGTTTACGTATTTTATACACATATTACAAATTTTATTACGAACAGTATAACAAATATATATATATATATATATATATATATATATATATATATATATATATATATATATATATATATATATATATATATATATATATATATATATATATATATATATATATATACATATTTTAGATTCCACGA
>NC_091314.1:2738994-2751494 GCF_038502225.1 Cherax quadricarinatus | reverse complement strand
ACCATCACGTGGCTTCCATCAGGGGGCTACCATCACGGGGCTACCATCACGGGGCTACCATCACGGGGCTACCATCACGGGGCTTCCATCAGGGGGCTTCCTGTGAACGCATGAACACGTGTGATCTATAATTGAATCGAAACGTGAAAGTGAGAGTCGAACCTCTAAAGAAGTGGCTGACACTGGATTTTAGATTTTGCTGCCAATAGAGGTTGGATTATTGCGCACTTGATATCCATCCAGTGGGCGGTGGGGGCAGAGCACATGGATAAAGAGAAAATCCTAGGAACTAGGCCTAAATAAAGGATTAAAAGGAGTACATGTACATCCCGATTTATATCCTCGGTTTTCCCTTCACGGATTTTTTTAGATATTTGTTTTAATATTTCCAGTATCTTATTTTCGTTAATATAAATATGCCTTGACATATTACGTAGGCTTTATAATACTGCCTACTGAAGCTATGAACACACGAGAGGGTGTAAAATCCGAACAACTAAAGGGGTTATTGAAATTCCAAAAACCAGATAAATATATTGAATCTTTGAACATGTGAAGAGCTATTGAATGTGAGCACGTGAGGCAGACGAGAGTATTGAATTAAGACCTTTGATGAATGAAGGAGGATGTACCAGCCAGACCTCGAGTATGTTATTACGTGGTTGTAAATTGTGCCCTGGCTACTCCTCCCTTCCTCGACCTGTTGTTTATGTTATTGTGTGAGGTGTAGCTTATCTGGCTAGAGTTAAGTGTGGCTCATCTGGCCAGAGTTGAGTGTGGCTCATCTGGCCAGAGTTGAGTGGGGCTCATCTGGCCAGAGTTAAGTGGGGCTCATCTGGCCAGAGTTAAGTGGGGCTCATCTGGCCAGAGTTAAGTGGGGCTCATCTGGCCAGAGTTAAGTGGGGCTCATCTGGCCAGAGTTAAGTGGGGCTCATCTGGCCAGAGTTGAGTGTGGCTCATCTGGCCAGAGTTAAGTGGGGCTCATCTGGCCAGAGTTAAGTGGGGCTCATCTGGCCAGAGTTAAGTGTGGCTCATCTGGCCATACACTAAGTACGGTACTTTAACACACAATACCAAAACCAAAATTGTTTAGTTCATATATAACAAAAGGAGTTTTAATTAAAATTAGAAGACCGAAACATCACAATACAATTCCTCTCTAACCTACAATTGAAAAAGGAGGTTTACACTACGTTTCGGTCCGTCTTTAAAAGGTATTCTCGCTAGCAAATAGAAGGTAATCCATTCTAATTACACTAGCCAACAAATCTGAAAAAAAATCCAGTTCAGAAACCAGATTAGTTGTTTCTACGTTTACTTTTGATGAGATAATCAGCAGTCTGAGTTTATATATACGATGTAAGATCTTTTTTTAAAACTTATGAGTTATCGATCTTAGTTCTGAAGACTGGAGGGTGAGGCATCGATCTTAGTTCTGAAGACTGGAGGGTGAGGCATCGATCTTACTTCTGAAGACTGGAGGGTGAGGCATCGATCTTAGTTCTGAAGACTGGAGGGTTAGGCATCGATCTTACTTCTGAAGACTGGAGGGTGAGGCATCGATCTTACTTCTGAAGACTGGAGGGTGAGGCATCGATCTTACTTCTGAAGACTGGAGGGTGAGGCATCGATCTTACTTCTGAAGACTGGAGGGTGAGGCATCGATCTTACTTCTGAAGACTGGAGGGTGAGGCATCGATCTTACTCCTGAAGACTGGAGGGTGAGACATCGATCTTACTTCTGAAGACTGGAGGGTGAGGCATCGATCTTACTTCTGAAGACTGGAGGGTGAGGCATCGATCTTACTTCTGAAGACTGGAGGGTGAGGCATCGATCTTACTTCTGAAGACTGGAGGGTGAGGCATCGATCTTACTCCTGAAGACTGGAGGGTGAGGCATCGATCTTACTTCTGAAGACTGGAGGGTGAGGCATCGATCTTACTCCTGAAGACTGGAGGGTGAGACATCGATCTTACTTCTGAAGACTGGAGGGTGAGGCATCGATCTTACTTCTGAAGACTGGAGGGTGAGGCATCGATCTTACTTCTGAAGACTGGAGGGTGAGGCATCGATCTTACTCCTGAAGACTGGAGGGTGAGGCATCGATCTTACTTCTGAAGCCTGCAGGGTGAGGCATCGTTCTTACTCCTGAAGACTGGAGGGTGAGGCATCGATATTACTTCTGAAGACTGGAGGGTGAGGCATCGATCTTACTTCTGAAGACTGGAGGGTGAGGCATCGATCTTACTCCTGAAGACTGGAGGGTGAGGCATCGATCTTACTTCTGAAGACTGGAGGGTGAGGCATCGATCTTACTCCTGAAGACTGGAGGGTGAGGCATCGATCTTACTTCTGAAGACTGGAGGGTGAGGCATCGATCTTACTCCTACAGACTGGAGGGTGAGGCATCGATCTTACTTCTGAAGACTGGAGGGTGAGGCATCGATCTTACTTCTGAAGACTGGAGGGTGAGGCATCGATCTTACTTCTGAAGACTGGAGGGTGAGGCATCGATCTTACTCCTGAAGACTGGAGGGTGAGACATCGATCTTACTTCTGAAGACTGGAGGGTGAGGCATCGATCTTACTTCTGAAGACTGGAGGGTGAGGCATCGATCTTACTTCTGAAGACTGGAGGGTGAGGCATCGATCTTACTCCTGAAGACTGGAGGGTGAGGCATCGATCTTACTTCTGAAGACTGCAGGGTGAGGCATCGTTCTTACTCCTGAAGACTGGAGGGTGAGGCATCGATATTACTTCTGAAGACTGGAGGGTGAGGCATCGATCTTACTTCTGAAGACTGGAGGGTGAGGCATCGATCTTACTCCTGAAGACTGGAATGTGAGGCATCGATCTTACTTCTGAAGACTGGAGGGTGAGGCATCGATCTTACTCCTGAAGACTGGAGGGTGAGGCATCGATCTTACTTCTGAAGACTGGAGGGTGAGGCATCGATCTTACTCCTAAAGACTGGAGGGTGAGGCATCGATCTTACTTCTGAAGACTGGAGGGTGAGGCAACGATCTTACTTCTGAAGACTGGAGGGTGAGGCATCGATCTTACTCCTAAAGACTGGAGGGTGAGGCATCGATCTTACTTCTGAAGACTGGAGGGTGAGGCATCGATCTTACTTCTGAAGACTTGAGGGTGAGGCATCGATCTTACTTCTGAAGACTGGAGGGTGAGGCATCGATCTTACTTCTGAAGACTGGAGGGTGAGGCATCGATCTTACTTCTGAAGACTGGAGGGTGAGGCATCGATCTTACTTCTGAAGACTGGAGGGTGAGGCATCGATCTTACTCCTGAAGACTGGAGGGTGATGCATCACTCTTACTCCTGAAGACTGGAGGGCGAGGAATCGATCTTACTCCTGAAGACTGGAGGGTGAGGCATCGATCTTACTCCTGAAGACTGGAGGGTGAGGCATCGATCTTACTCCTGAAGACTGGAGGGTGAGGCATCAACCTTACTACTGAAGACTGGAGTGTGAGGCATCGATCTTACTCCTGAAGACTGGAGGGTGAGGCATCGATTTTACTCCTGAAGACTGGAGGGTGAGGCATCGATCTTACTCCTGAAGACTGGAGGGCGAGGAATCGGTCTTACTCCTGAAGTCTGGAGGGTGAGGCATCGATCTTACTCCTGAAGACTGGAGGGCGAGGAATCGATCTTACTCCTGAAGACTGGAGGGTGAGGCATCGATCTTACTATTGAAGACTGGAGGGTGAGGCATCGATCTTACTCCTGAAGACTGGAGGGTGAGACATCGATCTTACTCCTGAAGACTGGAGGGTGAGGCATCAACCTTACTACTGAAGACTGAAGGGTGAGGCATCGATCTTACTCCTGAAGACTGGAGGGAGAGACATCGATCTTACTCCTGAAGACTGGAGGGTGAGACATCGATCTTACTAATGAAGACTGGAGGGTGAGGCATCGATCTTACTCCTGAAGACTGGAGGGTGAGACATCGATCTTACTCCTGAAGACTGGAGGGTGAGACATCGATCTTACTCCTGAAGACTGGAGGGTGAGGCATCGATCTTACTCCTGAAGACTGGAGGGTGAGGCATCGATCTTACTCCTGAAGACTGGAGGGTGAGGCATCGATCTTACTCCTGAAGACTGGAGGGTGAGGCATCGATCTTACTCCTGAAGACTGGAGGGTGAGACATCGATCTTACTCCTGAAGACTGGAGGGTGAGGCATCAACCTTACTACTGAAGACTGGAGTGTGAGGCATCGATCTTACTCCTGAAGACTAGAGGGTGAGGCATCGATCTTACTCCTGAAGACTGGAGGGTGAGGCATCGATCTTACTCCTGAAGACTGGAGGGTGAGGCATCGATCTTACTCCTGAAGACTGGAGGGTGAGGCATCGATCTTACTCCTGAAGACTGGAGGGTGAGGTATCGATCTTACCCCTGAAGACTGGAGGGTGAGGTATCGAGCTTACTCCTGAAGACTGGAGGGTGAGGCATCGATCTTACTCCTGAAGACTGGAGGGTGAGGTATCGATCTTACCCCTGAAGACTGGAGGATGAGGTATCGAGCTTACTCCTGAAGACTGGAGGGTGAGGCATCGAGCTTACTCCTGAAGACTGGAGGGTGAGGCATCGACCTTACTCCTGAAGACTGGAGGGTGAGGCATCGATCTTACTCCTGAAGACTGGAGGGTGAGGCATCGGTCTTACTCCTGAAGACTGGAGGGTGAGGTATCGGTCTTACTCCTGAAGACTGGAGGGTGAGGCATCGATCTTACTCCTGAAGACTGGAGGGTGAGGTATCGGTCTTACTCCTGAAGACTGGAGGGTGAGGCATCGATCTTACTCCTGAAGACTGGAGGGTGAGGCATCGGTCTTACTCCTGAAGACTGGAGGGTGAGGTATCGGTCTTACTCCTGAAGACTGGAGGGTGAGGCATCGCTCTTACTCCTGAAGACTGGAGGGTGAGGTATCGATCTTACCCCTGAAGACTGGAGGGTGAGGTATCGATCTTACTCCTGAAGACTGGAGGGCGAGGCATCGATCTTACTCCTGAAGACTGGAGGGCGAGGCATCGATCTTACTCCTGAAGACTGCAGGGTGAGGCATCGATCTTACTCCTGAAGACTGGAGGGTGAGGCATCGACCTTACTCCTGAAGACTGGAGGGCGAGGCATCGATCTTACTCCTGAAGACTGGAGGGCGAGGCATCGATCTTACTCCTGAAGACTGGAGGGTGAGGCATCGATCTTACTCCTGAAGACTGGAGGGTGAGGCATCGATCTTACTCCTGAAGACTGGAGGGTGAGGCATCGATCTTACTCCTGAAGACTGGAGGGTGAGGCATCGATCTTCTGAAGACTGGAGGGTGAGGCATCGACCTTACTCCTGAAGACTGGAGGGTGAGGCATCGATCTTACTCCTGAAGACTGGAGGGTGAGGCATCGACCTTACTCCTGAAGACTGGAGGGTGAGGCATCGATCTTCTGAAGACTGGAGGGTGAGGCATCGACCTTACTCCTGAAGACTGGAGAGTGAGGCATCGACCTTACTCCTGAAGACTGGAGGGTGAGGCATCGCTCTGGACAAGCCACCGGAGCTTTTCTTGCGTTGTTAATATCGCTTGTTTGCGATTGTTTTGCATATATATATATATATATATATATATATATATATATATATATATATATATATATATATATATATATATATATATATATATATATATATATATATATGTGTGTGTGTGTGTGTGTGTGTGTGTGTATAATTTATCGATTGGTGTGTAGGTGTTCAGCAGGGTGAACTCCTCACCTCTCTCCTTTTATGCCTGGCCATTGAGATCATCTCGTTCGCAGATGCTGGTACGCTGGCCAGCACCTCAGAGTCTCTCTATATTACACTACATCGCAAAAATAAAACATAGCACAGAGAGAACCTTAGGCCTCTCCCTAAACCCCTTCTAAGGGGAGCTGTCGCCCCAGCTCACACCACCGTCAAGTGACAGCCGTCTTGCAAGGAGAGCGAGTCATTATTGCCCCTGACATAACTGTCCCCAGAGCTCCACTTGGAGCCAATGACATCAGTGAGATTCCATGTGGGTAAAAAGTTGCTGACTTTCCAAGGATGGAGACTTAGATAAGATACATCGATGGCCATCATGTCTTCTATCTCCTCGGTTCATGTTTATCCTTCCCTGAACTGCCTCACTGTTTACGATGTTCTCTGTGCTTTCAGAGTCCCCAAATGAACGAGTTTGATTTATTTTTAAAGTCATTGTTTGGAAACTTATAAGCCTTTCTGGAGACAAACTGTATAAAATTCCGACACGATGGAAAAGGAGGTACACATGCGATTATAATGTGATCCTTTATTAACAACGTTTCGCCCACACAGTGAGCTTTATCAACTCACAAAGAGCTCTGATCTGTTTGTTACTAGATAACGTCCATTGTCTGAGCGAAACGTTGTCAATAAAAGATCGTATTATACTACATTTGTCTCTTTTTCTTCTAAAACTTTCTCCTTGACGAATCACAGTGGCTGCCAGCCACACTTCCGGTCAGACTGGGAAGATTTGGAATACATATATTACCTTCCTAGCCTTTTTAAATCTTCCTCCAACGGTTCCAGTGAGGTTGTGAGGCAAATTCTGTCGACACTATGAGTGCTTGACTATGGATGGACGATCCCAACCTCGTGGATACTCCGACAACCCTGACAACATTACCAGCTAAAACAATAGTCCACAAACAGTCTAGCTGAGACAGTTCTATCATGAAAGGAGTTTCCACAGTGTTAATAAAAAGAGCAAACTCTTAAATGGAGAGAGAGAGAGAGAGAGAGAGAGAGAGAGAGAGAGAGAGAGAGAGAGAGAGAGAGAGAGAGAGAGAGAGAGAGAGAGAGAGAGAGAGAGAGAGATGAAGCTGCTTAACAACCACCTTCAGTCAATTCAGCGTTGGTCAGCAGGCGAGGGGAGGTGCTGCTGATCATAGGAAAAGAAAAACGTTTCTTCTCCTGCTTCTTTTCCATCTCTTTTTCTTGATCTTTTGCTTCTTCTTGTTTTCCTTCTTTCTTTTCTTGTTTTTCTTCTTCTAGCACCGTTAAAACAAGGTAGCAACGCTACTGGAGTCTACACTATTGCATACATCACTGCCTGACATTAGCCACATCACTGCCTGACATTAGCCACATCACTGCCTGACATTAGCCACATCACTGCCTGACATCGAGGCTGGTGCAGCAACTTAGAGATATCTTATCAGACACGGCCACTTTCTGTGCCTCGTTAATATATGCTAATACCTTCAGTCACAACACTCTCCCACCCTCTTACCCTCCCTCCTTCCCTCCTTCTCTCCCTCCCTCCTTCCCTCCCTCCCTCCTTCCCTCCCTCCCACCTTCCCTCCCTACCTCCAACCCGCACCCACCTCACGACTGGACATCCTCGACATCAATAAATTTAGCCTCTATAGAGGGTGGACTGACGTCACGATGCAGGTCACTTGCCCTGTTTGGTGACGACACTGTCAATGGCCACTTTCCTTACTAATGGGTTCCTGTAAACAACAACAGCAGCAGTAGCAGCTGCAACTGCAACAATAGCAACACCAACAACAAGCTTAATTACGGAAGGTGTAATTAGAAGAGATCATTTACAAATGATGGTATAGGACAAGGCGACCCAGAGAATGTATAGAGTGGCGATGGATGAAGGCAGAGGAACGGGGACGTACCAGGAATGGTTGGAAGGTGGGCGTGAAGGGAATTTGTAGGAGGCACCACACACGTGCGAACGTGTTACGTCTAAATTACTGACTTTGGCCGAACGGCTGTGACAAACTCTGCTGACTCTGCTAAATCAAAGTCATATAAACAGATTAAACAGTTTGGTTGTGTGTGGCACGGTTTGAGGTACTTGATAAACAACTTCCTGTCTAACTAGGGCGGCCAGTCTCACCTGAATTGACTTTCGTGTATTTCTGAATGCTCAAAATTTCCTTGAAATTTTATTATTCGTTATTCTCAGTTAACTGAGGTTAATGTTAATTAACCTGTGCTTCTCCATGATTACCCGACAATAACGGAATTAAAAAAAAAAGACATAAGGCTGGCATACAGAAGTTTCTAGCGTGCATTTTCACACGTTCAGCAAAATACTCATGACAATAGAGTACATTGAGCAGCACTTGAGATTGATTATCTGGGTTGAGGAAACGAAACTGAAACTGAAACAAGCATCAGCAATTGGGATTCTGTTCTTCCAAGTGTTTATCATACTTCTTTCACTCAGATGCGTCCATGTGTCTAAGACTGACACCTTAATTAAAACCAGTTTTCTTTCATTTATATATACTTTTAACTCCACGAGTGTCAGTTGTGGCAGGCTTGTGTCAGAAGCCAGATGCAGGTATGGTAGGCTTGTAGACAGTGCAGTCAGAGTGAACCTTCCGTAGATTTTCTCTCTCACTGGTTTTCAGATGCATGATGAGGCTGGTGAACTGGCAAAGGCATATATGCCTTTAGGGAGGGAGTAAATTACAACTTTGGGCCGTCAGTATGTAGCCAATTGAGGGCAATAATACGCAAAGAAACTGATACGAACGTCACTGACTTGAGACAGAGACAGACCCAAACCAGGCATTCTATCACGAACACCAGACATTCTATCACAAACTCCAGACATTCAATCACAAGCACCAGACATTCTATCACAAACACCAGACATTCTATCACAAACACCAGACATTCTATCACAAACACCAGACATTCTATCACAAACACCAGACATTCTATCACAAACACCAGACATTCTATCACGAACAACAGACATTCTATCACAAACACCAGACATTCTATCACAAACACCAGACATTCTATCACAAACACCAGACATTCTATCACAAACACCAGACATTCTATCACAAACACCAGACATTCTATCACAAACACCAGACATTCTATCACAAACACCAGACATTCTATCACAAACACCAGACATTCTATCACAAACACCAGACATTCTATCACAAACACCAGACAGTCTATCACAAACACCAGACAGTCTATCACAAACACCAGACAATCTATCACAAACACCAGACAATCTATCACAAACACCAGACAATCAATCACAAACACCAGACAGTCTATCACAAACACCAGACAATCTATCACAAACACCAGACAGTCTATCACAAACACCAGACAGTCTATCACAAACACCAGACAATCTGTCACAAACACCAGACAATCTATCACAAACTCCAGACATTCAATCACAAGCACCAGACAATCTATCACAAACACCAGACAATCTATCACAAACACCAGACAATCAATCACAAACACCAGACAGTCTATCACAAACACCAGACAATCTATCACAAACACCAGACAGTCTATCACAAACACCAGACAGTCTATCACAAACACCAGACAATCTATCACAAACACCAGACAATCTATCACAAACACCAGACAATCAATCACAAACACCAGACAGTCTATCACAAACACCAGACAATCTATCACAAACACCAGACAGTCTATCACAAACACCAGACAATCTATCACAAACACCAGACAATCTATCACAAACACCAGACAATCTATCACAAACACCAGACAGTCTATCACAAACACCAGACAGTCTATCACAAACACCAGACATTCTATCACAAACACCAGACATTCAATCACAAACACCAGACAGTCTATCACAAACACCAGACAATCTATCACAAACACCAGACAGTCTATCACAAACACCAGACAGTCTATCACAAACACCAGACAATCTATCACAAACACCAGACAGTCTATCACAAACACCAGACAGTCTATCACAAACACCAGACAGTCTATCACAAACACCAGACAGTCTATCAAAAACACCAGACAGTCTATCACAAACACCAGACAGTCTATCACAAACACCAGACAGTCTATCACAAACACCAGACAATCTATCACAAACACCAGACAGTCTATCACAAACACCAGACAGTCTATCACAAACACCAGACAATCTGTCACAAACACCAGACAATCTATCACAAACTCCAGACATTCAATCACAAGCACCAGACAATCTATCACAAACACCAGACAATCTATCACAAACACCAGACAATCAATCACAAACACCAGACAGTCTATCACAAACACCAGACAATCTATCACAAACACCAGACAGTCTATCACAAACACCAGACAGTCTATCACAAACACCAGACAATCTATCACAAACACCAGACAGTCTATCACAAACACCAGACAGTCTATCACAAACACCAGACATTCTATCACAAACACCAGACATTCAATCACAAACACCAGACAGTCTATCACAAACACCAGACAGTCTATCACAAACACCAGACAGTCTATCACAAACACCAGACAGTCTATCACAAACACCAGACAGTCTATCACAAACACCAGACAGTCTATCAAAAACACCAGACAGTCTATCACAAACACCAGACAGTCTATCACAAACACCAGACAGTCTACCACAAACACCAGACAGTCTATCACAAACACCAGACAGTCTATCACAAACACCAGACAGTCTATCACAAACACCAGACAATCTATCACAAACACCAGACAGTCTATCACAAACACCAGACAATCTATCACAAACACCAGACAGTCTATCACAAACACCAGACAGTCTATCACAAACACCAGACAGTCTATCACAAACACCAGACAGTCTATCACAAACACCAGACAGTCTATCACAAACACCAGACAATCTATCACAAACACCAGACAGTCTATCACGAACACCAGACAGTCTATCACAAACACCAGACAATCTATCACAAACACCAGACAGTCTATCACAAACACCAGACAGTCTATCACAAACACCAGACAGTCTATCACAAACACCAGACAGTCTATCACAAACACCAGACAGTCTATCACAAACACCAGACAGTCTATCACAAACACCAGACAGTCTATCACAAACACCAGACAGTCTATCACAAACACCAGACAGTCTATCACAAACACCAGACAGTCTATCACGAACACCAGACAATCTATCACAAACACCAGACAGTCTATCACAAACACCAGACAATCTATCACAAACACCAGACAGTCTATCACAAACACCAGACAGTCTATCACAAACACCAGACAGTCTATCACAAACACCAGACAGTCTACCACAAACACCAGACAGTCTATCACAAACACCAGACAGTCTATCACAAACACCAGACAGTCTATCACAAACACCAGACAGTCTATCACAAACACCAGACAGTCTATCACAAACACCAGACAGTCTACCACAAACACCAGACAATCTATCACAAACACCAGACAGTCTATCACAAACACCAGACAGTCTATCACGAACACCAGACAGTCTATCACAAACACCAGACAGTCTATCACAAACACCAGACAGTCTACTACAAACACCAGACAGTCTATCACAAACACCAGACAGTCTACCACAAACACCAGACAGTCTATCACAAACACCAGACAGTCTACCACAAACACCAGACAGTCTATCACAAACACCAGACAGTCTACCACAAGCACCAGACAGTCTACCACAAGCACCAGACAGTCTATCACAAACACCAGACATTCTATCACAAACACCAGACAGTCTACACCACAAACACCAGACATTCTATCACGAACAACAGACATTCTATCACAAACACCAGACAGTCTACTACAAACACCAGACAGTCTACCACAAACACCAGACAGTCTACCACAAACACCAGACAGTCTACCACAAACACCAGACAGTCTATCACAAACACCAGACAGTCTATCACAAACACCAGACAGTCTATCACAAACACCAGACAGTCTATCACAAACACCAGACAGTCTACCACAAACACCAGACAGTCTACCACAAACACCAGACAGTCTACCACAAACACCAGACAGTCTATCACAAACACCAGACAGTCTACCACAAACACCAGACAGTCTATCACAAACACCAGACAGTCTATCACAAACACCAGACAGTCTACCACAAACACCAGACAGTCTATCACAAACACCAGACAGTCTATCACAAACACCAGACAGTCTACCACAAACACCAGACAGTCTATCACAAACACCAGACAGTCTATCACAAACACCAGACAGTCTACCACAAACACCAGACAGTCTACCACAAACACCAGACAGTCTATCACAAACACCAGACAGTCTATCACAAACACCAGACAGTCTACCACAAACACCAGACAGTCTATCACAAACACCAGACAGTCTACCGCAAACACCAGACAGTCTACCGCAAACACCAGACAGTCTACCACAAACACCAGACAGTCTATCACAAACACCAGACAGTCTACCACAAACACCAGACAGTCTATCACAAACACCAGACAGTCTATCACAAACACCAGACAGTCTACCACAAACACCAGACAGTCTATCACAAACACCAGACAGTCTATCACAAACACCAGACAGTCTACCACAAACACCAGACAGTCT
>NC_091314.1:2683994-2736494 GCF_038502225.1 Cherax quadricarinatus | reverse complement strand
TTTTATTTGTGTTACTCTGTCTCCTCTGTTATGTCTAATTTCGTGTCTTCTTCCATTCCACTTCTTCCCGTTACTCTGTCTTCACGCCTTGTCTTCTTCCTTCACGTTACCATTGAATGTAAGAGCGTTATTATCAAGACAATATCAATATTACCAAACGTATTTACCTAATACAACCTCGTTATTAGCTAATGCAACCTCGTTATTAGCTAATACAACCTCGTTATTAGCTAATGCAACCTCGTTATTAGCTAATACAACCTCGTTATTAGCTAATGCAACCTCGTTATTAGCTAATGCAACCTCGTTATTAGCTAATGCAACCTCGTTATTAGCTAATGCAACCTCGTTATTAGCTAATACAACCTCGTTATTAGCTAATGCAACCTCGTTATTAGCTAATACAACCTCGTTATTAGCTAATGCTACCTCGTTATTGGCTAATACAACCTCGTTATTACATAATACAACCTCGTTATTGGCTAATACAGCCTCGTTATTAGCTAATACAACCTCGTTATTAACTAATACAACCTCGTTATTACCTAATACAACCTCGTTATTACCTAATACAACCTCGTTATTAACTAATACAACCTCGTTATTACCTAATACAACCTCGTTATTACCTAATACAACCTCGTTATTACCTAATACAACCTCGTTATTACCTAATACAACCTCGTTATTAACTAATACAACTTCGTTATTACCAATACACGTAAATATTACACAGGTACAACAGTGTGACTTTTTTTATGGTAACGAGATGAGTGAGCGAACGCCACGACATATTTACTGGAAAACGTTTTCTTATATCTATTACCAAGGTTTTTATACCGTTAAGGCAACATTTCGTTCGCTGGGGGCTTTCTCAGCCTCGATGGATTTAAAAAAGCTACCATTGAGCGAAACGTTTCCAAGGTAAATGTCCCAGTGATGCCCTAGCGTCTCACATACCGTACCTGACATCATCTGCGATCATTACTGTCTTAACGAAGTTCGTTACCACTAGGAGGACCTTCGTTATCACTGCTATTATAAAGCTCCTTACCACCAGGGAGCCACTTCGTTATTACCACAGGTAACGTTGGTTATTCATTAATGCACCGAGGGAAGGAAGGCTTTAAGCTGCCCGAGACGCGATGTTTTGACCTCTTTGGTTTTAAATGTTAAATGCAAATTGGAAGAATTCTGTGTTTGATCCAGTTAGAGAGTTAAAACCGTCAGACGTTAAGACGTCATGTTTTATAGACGTTAAGATGAGGCCTGCGTCAAGGAACGACGCAGAGATGTGACAGGGAAAAGAATCGGAGTGGCTAACGGGTGGCTATTAGTGAAATATCTGAAAGACTGACAGGGAAATATCTGAGTGGCAGAAAGGGAAAGATCTGAGTGGATGGCCTAACATGTTAAGTGACGTTCCTCGGGGATTAGTCGAAGTCGCTGGATAATCGCGAAGTTCGCAGTTGATGCGAAGTTAGAAAAGAAAAAAAGAAATGCGTAAGTTAGGTGCGACTTTATCAGTAATCATCGGAACTTGATTACATTTTCTTAAAACTAATAAACGCAAATAAAACAATATTCCACAACCCATTAACCAAAACAAAAGGACTTTAAAATAACCTTCGGTAATGAATTTATGTACGACAAGCAATGTGTAACTAACCAAAGGATACATTTCGTTAGAAAGGCTTCACACGGAGATGTTTGTAGCCTTTCTAACCAATATTTTGCTTAGCGTTGTTCAGCGATCCGGAAGCTGCTCACAAGCGTGCGGTGTTGCAAGACAATAATGGTGATTGCATGAAGAACTGCCTACCTGGGCTTCAGCGTTTGCTCAAACAACGCCAGGTTCTTGATGGGCAATTAGTGAAGATGAATGGTGTCGGGAAGAAAGTGAGAGACAAAGAGGAGAGAAAAACAAACTGTGGCAATCAGAGTCAGGGGGGTAATGAAGGGACGTAGCCAGAGGTGGAAGGAGGAGGAGACACAGTGATAAAGAGGCAGTGAGAGAGAAAGAGAGAGAGAGATGGTAGGAACAGGGGCAGATGGACAAGGAGATAGTCAATACCATAGACAATGAGACAGATTGAAAGAGACAAAGAGTGAGTAAAAGTCAATTTGCAAGTCACCAGTGTTGACTCCCAGCATCGTTCACAGAAACTGCAAACACAGCATCTCTCTCTCTCTCTCTCTCTCTCTCTCTCTCTCTCTCTCTCTCTCTCTCTCTCCGTAAGATATTTGCAGCTTCAAACTGCAGCTTGACAAAAGCAACAACAGCAACTCCTGTCCCAACGCTTGTCTCTGTTACATTAAGCCAACGATGCATTTCAAGACAATAACACAGGAAGGTGAGGGAGGGGAAAACAAACTTGTCCTCTCTTTCTTGAGCAGGTGAGAGTCTGAAGACAATATTATGCGTGTGTACTCACCTAATTCACCTAATTGTGGTTGCAGGGGTCGAGACTCAGCTCCTGGCCCCGCCTCTTCACTGATCGCTACTGGATCCTCTCTCTCTCTGCTTCCTGAGCTTTGTCATACCTCTTCTTAAAACTATGTATGGTTCCTGCCTCCACTACTTCACTTGCTAGGCTATTCCACTTGCTGACAACTCTATGACTGAAGAAATACTTCCTAACGTCCCTGTGACTCGTCTGAGTCTGTGTGTGTGTGTGTGTGTGTGTGTGTGTGTGTGTGTGTATGTATGTATGTGTGTATGTGTGTGTGTGTGTGTATGTGTGTGAGTATCAAGGCTGAGAACAACGGCAACTCTGAACCATGAAAGAATCGCTTCTCACGGAGTCACACAGTATTCTTTTATCTCCTCTGTGTAACACATTATCTCGAGTGAAATTAATTTTTTTTTTTTGAGGGGGGAGGGAAGGATGGGATGTAGTTCAAGGTGGACGAAACCCCAATCAATTGATAGTTGTATATAACAAAACCTCCGCCAAAACTCACTTAAAATAGTCAGGTCACTTTGCTTTTCCTCTCTCTCTCTCTCTCTCTCTCTCTCTCTCTCTCTCTCTCTCTCTCTCTCTCTCTCTCTCTCTCACCCTCTTCCTGTATGTAAGAAACATGTATCAGGGTACTCAGGCTACCTTTCGCTCATCATTGTATACTGTGTCAGACACGATATGTCAGATGGTAACTTGTAAACAATACCCTCACTGTGGTTTGTGGTAATGTATTGTGAAGACGTTTCGCTCTAGCGAAACGTTCATTGTGTGTCTGGGCCAGTCCAGTGTGAGTGTCTGGCCCAGTCGAGTGTGAGTGTCTGGGTCAGTCCAGTGTGAGTGTCTGGGTTAGTCCAGTGTGAGTGTCGGGTCAGTCCAGTGTGAGTGTCTGGGTCAGTCCAGTGTGAGTGTCTGGGTCAGTCCAGTGTGAGTGTCTGGGTCAGTCCAGTGTGAGTGTCTGGGTCAGTCCAGTGTGAGTGTCGGGTCAGTCCAGTGTGAGTGTCTGGGTCAGTCCAGTGTGAGTGTCTGGGTCAGTCCAGTGTGAGTGTCTGGGTCAGTCCAGTGTGAGTGTCTGGGCCAGTCCAGTGTGAGTGTCTGGATCAGTCAAGTGTGAGCGTCTGGGCCAGTCCAGTGTGAGTGTCTGGGCCAGTCCAGTGTGAGTGTCTGTGTCAGTCCAGTGTGAGTGTCTGGGTCAGTCCAGTGTGAGTGTCTGTGTCAGTCCAGTGTGAGTGTCTGGGTCAGTCCAGTGTGAGTGTCTGTGTCAGTCCAGTGTGAGTGTCTGGGTCAGTCCAGTGTGAGCGTCTGGGCCAGTCCAGTGTGAGTGTCTGGGCCAGTCCAGTGTGAGTGTCTGGGTCAGTCCACTGTGAGTGTCTGTGTCAGTCCAGTGTGAGTGTCTGGGTCAGTCCAGTGTGAGTGTCTGGGCCAGTCCAGTGTGAGTGTCTGGGTCAGTCCAGTGTGAGTGTCTAGGCCAGTCCAGTGTGAGTGTCTGGGCCAGTCCAGTGTGAGTGTCTGGGCCAGTCCAGTGTGAGTGTCTGGGCCAGTCCAGTGTGAGTGTCTGGGCCAGTCCAGTGTGAGTGTCTGGGTCAGTCCAGTGTGAGTGTCTGGATCAGTCAAGTGTGAGCGTCTGGGCCAGTCCAGTGTGAGTGTCTGGGCCAGTCCAGTGTGATTGTCTGTGTCAGTCCAGTGTGAGTGTCTGGGCCAGTCCAGTGTGAGTGTCTAGGTCAGTCCAGTGTGAGTGTCTGGGTCAGATCAGTGTGAGTGTCTGGGCCATTCCAGTGTGAGTGTCTGGGCCATTCCAGTGTGAGTGTCTGGGCCAGTCCAGTGTGAGTGTCTGGGCTAGTCCAGTGTGTGTGTCTGGGCCAGTCCAGTGTGAGTGTCTGGGCCAGTCCAGTGTGAGTGTCTGGGCCAGTCCAGTGTGAGTGTCTAGGTCAGTCCAGTGTGAGTGTCTGGGTCAGATCAGTGTGAGTGTCTGGGCCAGTCCAGTGTGAGTGTCTGGGCTAGTCCAGTGTGTGTGTCTGGGCCGGTCCAGTGTGAGTGTCTGGGCCAGTCCAGTGTGAGTGTCTGGGTCAGTCCAGTGTGAGTGTCTGTGTGAGTCCAGCGTGAGTGTCTGGGCCAGTCCAGTGTGAGTGTCTGGGTCAGTCCAGTGTGAGTGTCTGGGTGAGTCCAGTGTGAGTGTCTGGGTGAGTCCAGTGTGAGTGTCTGGGTCAGTCCAGTGTGAGTGTCTGGGTGAGTCCAGTGTGAGTCTCTGGGTCAGTCCAGTGTGAGTGTCTGGGTGAGTCCAGTGTGAGTGTCTGGGTGAGTCCAGTGTGAGTGTCTGGGTGAGTCCAGTGTGAGTGTCTGTGTGAGTCCAGTGTGAGTCTCTGGGTCAGTCCAGTGTGAGTGTCTGGGTCAGTCCAGTGTGAGTGTCTGGGTGAGTCCAGTGTGTGTGTCTGGGTGAGTCCAGTGTGAGTGTCTGGGCCAGTCCAGTGTGAGTGTCTGGGCCAGTCCAGTGTGAGTGCCTGGGTGAGTCCAGTGTGAGTGTCTGGGCCAGTCCAGTGTGAGTCTCTGAGCCAGTCCAGTGTGAGTGTCTGGGTCAGTCCAGTGTGAGTGTCTGGGTCAGTCCAGTGTGAGTGTCTGGGCCAGTCCAGTGTGAGTGTCTGGGTCAGTCCAGTGTGAGTCTCTGGGCCAGTCCAGTGTGAGTGTCTGGGTCAGTCCAGTGTGAGTCTCTGGGCCAGTCCAGTGTGAGTGTCTGGGCCAGTCCAGTGTGAGTCTCTGGGCCAGTCCAGTGTGAGTCTCTGGGCCAGTCCAGTGTGAGTGTCTGGGCCAGTCCAGTGTGAGTGTCTGGGTCAGTCCAGTGTGAGTGTCTGGGCCAGTCCAGTGTGAGTGCCTGGGCCAGTCCAGTGTGAGTGTCTGGGCCAGTCCAGTGTGAGTCTCTGGGCCAGTCCAGTGTGAGTCTCTGGGCCAGTCCAGTGTGAGTGTCTGGGTCAGTCCAGTGTGAGTGTCTGGGTCAGTCCAGTGTGAGTGTCTGGGTCAGTCCAGTGTGAGTCTCTGGGCCAGTTCAGTGTGAGTGTCTGGGTCAGTCCAGTGTGAGTGTCTGAGCCAGTCCAGTGTGAGTCTCTGGGCCAGTCCAGTGTGAGTCTATAGGCCAGTCCAGTGTGAGTGTCTGGGCCAGTCCAGTGTGAGTGTCTGGGCCAGTCCAGTGTGAGTGTCTGGGCCAGTCCAGTGTGAGTGCCTGGGTGAGTCCAGTGTGAGTGTCTGGGCCAGTCCAGTGTGAGTGTCTGGGCCAGTCCAGTGTGAGTGTCTGGGTCATTCCAGTGTGAGTGTCTGGGTCAGTCCAGTGTGAGTCTCTGGGCCAGTCCAGTGTGAGTGTCTGGGTCAGTCCAGTGTGAGTGTCTGGGCCAGTCCAGTGTGAGTGCCTGGGTGAGTCCAGTGTGAGTGTCTGGGCCAGTCCAGTGTGAGTGTCTGGGCCAGTCCAGTGTGAGTCTCTGAGCCAGTCCAGTGTGAATGTCTGGGTCAGTCCAGTGTGAGTGTCTGGGTCAGTCCAGTGTGAGTGTCTGGGCCAGTCCAGTGTGAGTGTCTGGGTCAGTCCAGTGTGAGTGTCTGGGCCAGTCCAGTGTGAGTGTCTGGGTCAGTCCAGTGTGAGTCTCTGGGCCAGTCCAGTGTGAGTGTCTGGGTCAGTCCAGTGTGAGTCTCTGGGCCAGTCCAGTGTGAGTGTCTGGGTCAGTCCAGTGTGAGTGTCTGGGCCAGTCCAGTGTGAGTCTCTGGGCCAGTCCAGTGTGAGTGTCTGGGCCAGTCCAGTGTGAGTGTCTGGGTCAGTCCAGTGTGAGTGTCTGAGCCAGTCCAGTGTGAGTCTCTGGGCCAGTCCAGTGTGAGTCTATGGGCCAGTCCAGTGTGAGTGTCTGGGCCAGTCCAGTGTGAGTGTCTGGGCCAGTCCAGTGTGAGTGTCTGGGCCAGTCCAGTGTGAGTGTCTGGGCCAGTCCAGTGTGAGTGTCTGGGCCAGTCCAGTGTGAGTCTCTGGGCCAGTCCAGTGTGAGTGTCTGGGCCAGTCCAATGTGAGTGTCTGGGCCAGTCCAGTGTGAGTGTCTAGGCCAGTCCAGTGTGAGTGTCTGGGTCAGTCCAGTGTGAGTGTCTGGGTCAGTCCAGTGTGAGTGTCTGGGCCAGTCCAGTGTGAGTGTCTGGGTCAGTCCAGTGTGAGTGTCTGGGTCAGTCCAGTGTGAGTGTCTGGGCCATTCCAGTGTGAGTGTCTGGGTCAGTCCAGTGTGAGTGTCTGGGTCAGTCCAGTGTGAGTGTCTGGGCCAGTCCAGTGTGAGTGTCTGGGACAGTCCAGTGTGAGTGCCTGGGCCAGTCCAGTGTGAGTCTCTGGGCCAGTCCAGTGTGAGTGTCTGGGCCAGTCCAGTGTGAGTGTCTGGGCCAGTCCAGTGTGAGTGTCTGGGTCAGTCCAGTGTGAGTGTCTAGGCCAGTCCAGTGTGAGTGTCTGGGTCAGTCCAGTGTGAGTGTCTGGGCCAGTCCAGTGTGAGTGTTTGGGCCAGTCCAGTGTGAGTGTCCAGGCCAGTCCAGTGTGAGTGTCTGGGTCAGTCCAGTGTGAGTGTCTAGGCCAGTCCAGTGTGAGTGTCTGGGTCAGTCCAGTGTGAGTGTCTAGGCCAGTCCAGTGTGAGTGTCTGGGTCAGTCCAGTGTGAGTGTCTGGGCCAGTCCAGTGTGAGTGTCTGGGCCAGTCCAGTGTGAGTGTCTAGGCCAGTCTAGTGTGAGTGTCTAGGCCAGTCCAGTGTGAGTGTCTGGGTCAGTCCAGTGTGAGTGTCTGGGTCAGTCCAGTGTGAGTGTCTGGGCCAGTCCAGTGTGAGTGTCTGGGCCAGTCCAGTGTGAGTCTCTGGGCCAGTCCAGTGTGAGTCTCTGGGCCAGTGCAGTGTGAGTGTCTGGGCCAGTCCAGTGTGAGTGTCTGTGTCAGTCCAGTGTGAGTGTCTGGGTCAGTCCAGTGTGAGTGTCTGGGCCAGTCCATTGTGAGTGTCTGGGCCAGTCCAGTGTGAGTGTCTAGGCCAGTCCAGTGTGAGTGTCTAGGCCAGTCCAGTGTGAGTGTCTGGGTCAGTCCAGTGTGAGTGTCTAGGTCAGTCCAGTGTGAGTGTCTGGGTCAGTCCAGTGTGAGTGTCTAGGTCAGTCCAGTGTGAGTGTCTAGGTCAGTCCAGTGTGAGTGTCTAGGTCAGTCCAGTGTGAGTGTCTGGGTCAGTCCAGTGTGAGTGTCTAGGTCAGTCCAGTGTGAGTGTCTGGGTCAGTCCAGTGTGAGTGTCTGGGTCACTCCAGTGTGAGTGTCTGGGTCAGTCCAGTGTGGGTGTCTGGGCCAGTCCAGTGTGAGTGTCTGGGTCAGTCCAGTGTGAGTGTCTGGGCCAGTCCAGTGTGAGTGTCTGGGTCAGTCCAGTGTGAGTGTCTGGGTCAGTCCAGTGTGAGTGTCTGGGCCAGTCCAGTGTGAGTGTCTGGGCCAGTCCAGTGTGAGTGTCTGGGTCAGTCCAGTGTGAGTGTCTGGGTCAGTCCAGTGTGAGTGTCTGGGCCAGTCCAGTGTGAGTGTCTGGGCCAGTCCAGTGTGAGTGTCTGGGCCAGTCCAGTGTGAGTCTCTGGGCCAGTCCAGTGTGAGTGTCTGGGCTAGTCCAGTGTGAGTGTCTGGGTCAGTCCAGTGTGAGTGTCTGGGTCAGTCCAGTGTGAGTGTCTGGGTCAGTCCAGTGTGAGTGTCTGGGTCAGTCCAGTGTGAGTGTCTGGGTCAGTCCAGGGTGAGTGTCTGGGCCAGTCCAGTGTGAGTGTCTGGGTCAGTCCAGTGTGAGTGTCTGGGTCAGTCCAGGGTGAGTGTCTGGGCCAGTCCAGGGTGAGTGTCTGGGTCAGTCCAGTGTGAGTGTCTGGGTCAGTCCAGTGTGAGTGTCTGGGTCAGTCCAGTGTGAGTGTCTGGGTCAGTCCAGTGTGAGTGTCTGGGTCAGTCCAGTGTGAGTGTCTGGGTCAGTCCAGTGTGAGTGTCTGGGCCAGTCCAGTGTGAGTGTCTGGGTCAGTCCAGTGTGAGTGTCTGGGTCAGTCCAGTGTGAGTGTCTGGGTCAGTCCAGGGTGAGTGTCTGGGCCAGTCCAGTGTGACTGGCGTATCTTAGGTCAGCCTCTCTCTGAGAAACTAAACCTATGCGGGCCGTTCTAATTAAGGTTTAGTGTTGGTACATACATCTTAAGAGAGAATTTTGAGACGATATTATTATTATTATTATTATTATTATTATTATTATTATTATTATTATTATTATTATTATTATTATTATTATTATTATTATCATTATTATTATTATTATGACTACTACAACTACTACTACTGCTGCTGCTAATACTACTAAAAAAAAAAATAATAATAATACTTATACTGCTCTCTCTTTCTCTCTCTCTCTCTCTCTCTCTTTCTCTCTCTCTCTCTCTCTCTCTCTCTCTCTCTCTCTCTCTCTCTCTCTCTCTCTCATGCATCAGAAACTTGTCAGAAAATTTAAATTCCTGCTGTAGCTCACTGACAGAGTTAGAGTTGCTGATATAACTGAGTTCCGTCCGGCGTAGCAGCAACTGAGAGTTATGAAGGCAGAGTGTCTGTCAGCAAGACTAGTACCACAAGCAAGGAAAACACAGTATATTCTACCTGCGTGGAGATAGAGAGAGAGAGAGAGAGTCGGATCGCAGTTAGCAGGATTCGACCCTGCTACAGGGAGACTGGTGCGGTTCCCAAGTGACGCTTTTATCCACTCAGCCACAAATGCCTCAAAACCTGCCATGTTTCTTTCCCAGCCCGGGAACGTCAGTGAGCTCAGGCATTTTCAACCTCCTCCTGTATGTTCTGACCTCACAAGCGATTTTCAGGCTTGAATCCATGCCTAAGCTCACTGACGTGCCCCGGCTGGGAAAGAAACATGGCAGGTTTTGAGGCATTTGTGGCTGAGTGGATAAGAGCGTCACGTGGGAACCGTGTCAATCTCCCTGTAGTGGGAGCGAATCCTGCTGACTGGGATTTGCAACTGAATATACCCACCTATTTCTGCGTGGTGCATTGATATCTATCTATCTATCTATCTATCTATCTATCTATCTATCTATATATATATATATATATATATATATATATATATATATATATATATATATATATATATATATATATATATATATATATATATATATATATCTATATATATATATATATATATATATATATATATATATATATATATATATATATATATATATATATATATTTATTTATTTATTTATTTCCAATTTGAGCACACATACAGAGGTACAAAAAAATACAGATAAGAGCAGCATGCCAAAGCCACTTATACTATGCATAGCATTACGGGCTGGCTTAAAATTAACTTAAGATTAACTAAGCAATGATGAAATCAGTGATAAAACATTAATGTAAACAGATTACTATAAAGCACAAGTGAGTATTACAAAGACAGGTCATATGGTTGCATTCAGTTAGGTAGTGATTCTGTTAGGTAGTGTATTTAAAAAATAATAAAGTTAGATTCGGTTTTAGGTTTAACATTTATGTGATATAATTGTGAGAAACATTTAAGATATACAATTTATAAGGTTCAGTTATTCAGTATTTATTTGGTTTTGGGTGAGTAAGTGATCTTTGAGAAGAGACTTGAATTTATAAACAGGTAGTGTTTCTTTTATATTTACAGGTAATGAATTCCAGATTTTAGGGCCTTTTATGTGCATTGAGTTTTTGCATAGTGTGAGATGGACACGAGGAACATCAAAGAGTGATCTGTGCCTTGTGTTATGGTCATGTGTTCTGTTGAGGTTGGCAAGGAGATGTTTGAGGGGAGGGTTAATATCAGAGTTAAGTGTTCTATGTATGTAATAGGTGCAGTAATAAGTATGGATGTTTTGTATGGTGAGTAGGTTTAGTGTATTGAATATTGGTGGAGTGTGCTGCCTGTAGTGAGAATTTGTTATCATTCTAACTGCAGCCTTTTGTTGAGTAATTAGTGGTCTGAGATGGTTAATTGTTGTTGAGCCCCATGCACAAATTCCATAGGTGAGATAGGGGTAAATAAGAGAGTGATATAGGGCCAGGAGGGCTGACTGTGGAACATAGTACCGTATCTTCGATAGTATGCCTACAGTCTTGGAAATTTTCTTAGAAATTTGTTGTATATGTGTATGAAATTTGAGTCTATTATCAAGGTGGATTCCTAAGAATTTTCCCTCTGTTAGTTTTGTGATAGGTGATCCGTTTATCATTATGTTAAGAGGGACATCTGTAGCTCTGTTACCAAACTGAATGAAGTAGGTTTTGTCAATGTTTAGTGTAAGTTTGTTAGTCCTCATCCAGGTAGATATTTTCTGTAATTCGGTATTTACAGTATTGGCTAGCGTGACTGGGCTCGGGTGAGAGAAGACGTATGTAGTGTCATCTGCAAATAGTGTGGGTTTGAGTAATTGCGAAGCATTTGGAAGGTCATTTATGTATAGGAGAAAGAGAAGAGGGCCAAGGACACTTCCCTGTGGGACACCAACTGTAATTGGTTGAGCAGAAGAGTTTGCCCCATTTGCGTACACATATTGGCTTCTGTTGCTGAGGTAAGACTTGAGGTAGTTGAGGGAGTGCCCTCTTATACCATAGTGTGACAATTTTACGTGGAGCAAGTCATGGTCAACTGTATCAAAAGCTTTACGTAAGTCAATGAAGATCCCCAGTGGGACTTCTTTTTTCTCTATTGCAGTGTATATATGTTCTAGCATGTGTATAATAGCATCATTAGTATTTTTATTAGGCCTGAATCCAAATTGGCAGGGGTTGAGTATGTTTTGGGAGATAAGGTAAGAGTAGATTCGTTTATGAATTAATTTTTCAAAGATTTTTGAGAGAGGGTGTAAGTTGGATATTGGCCTATAGTTATTCAACTCTGTTTGGTCTCCTCCTTTGTGGATCGGGGTGACCCTTGCTATTTTGAGTACTGTAGGGAAGGTGGAGGATTCAATGGATTTGTTAAAGAGTGTTGCAATGATTGGAGATAGCACTTGTGACACTTTTTTGTATATAAAGGGTGGTAAGGTATTTAAATCTCCTGCCTTGTTTTTTAGTGCGTTGATAATAAGGGAGACTTCGTATGGGTTAGTCGGAGCTAGGAACAGTGTGTTCGGGTAGTTGCCGGTGAGGTAGTCATTTGGTGGGGTATCTGAGCTTGGGATTTTATTGGCAAGGTTTTGTCCTATAGTGGAGAAGAAATCATTGAGTCTGTTTGCTGTTTCTGTTGGTGGGAGTTGGGGTTCATCTGATTTTGCTAATTTTATTTCGCTATTTCGTGATATCTTTTTTGTTCCCAGAATTTCTGATAGGGTTTTCCAGGTCTTTTTTATATCACCTCGTAAGTTGGATAATCTGTTCTCATAATACAATTTTTTTGCCCTTCTTATCAGGCTGGTTAGGATTGACGAGTAACGTTTTGTTTGGTCTCTGGTTATGTGACCCATTCTGTACTGTTTTTCATATTGGTGTTTTGTATTTATGAATTTGAGAATGCTGGGTGTTAGCCAGGGACTGTTCAGTCTCTTAGCTGTCATCTGTTTAGTTTTTTTAGGGCAGTGCTTGTTATAGAGGTATTGTTTTTTTTTTAGAAAATTATTAATACATTCGTCAATATCTGTATAGGTTTCTAGCTCAGTGTGCCAATCAATGTTTGCTACTGCTGTTGTGAAGTTATTAATGGCTGCCTCATTGTGAAGTCTGAAGGTGACTTTAGTAGTGTCTTGGGGTAGTTTACCAAGAGTTGTTATGAGGAAAGTAGGGTATTGGTCTGTGGTATTATCTGTAATTATGCCTGATTTTAAAGGGGATATGGTGTTGGTCCAGATGTGGTCAAGTAGGGAAACACTAGTCTCCGTAACTCTTGTAGGTTTTGTTACTGTTGGTAGCAACATGCAGTTACTCATTGTGTTTGTGAATTCAGTAACGTGTGGGTCCTGGTCTTGCAGGAGATTTATATTGAAGTCACCTGAGAGTAGTAAGTGATCTTTGTTCATGCGTGCATCAGTTATCATACTTCCTAGGTTTTGACTAAATTGGCTAATGTTTGACTGTGGAACTCTGTAGATGTTTATCAATGTGAGAGGCTTTTGTAGGTATTTGGATTTGAATTTAGCTATTATATATTCCCCATGTTCATCCCTTGTGCAAGTATTAGTGATACATTCTAGTTGGTCTGAGTAGTATATGGCTGTGCCACCCCCTTGTTGGTCTGGCCTACAGTTGTGTATGGCTGTGTAACCAGGAATGGCATAGACATCTGTACTATCAGGCTTTAGCCAGGTTTCAGTTAGTGTAATGATGGTCATATTGGCATGTAAGGAATTTAGTAATGCTATGAGGTCATCGTAATGCTTGCTTAAAGATCTGATATTGTAGTTAAAGATAGTTATGTTGTTGTTGGCACTGAGAAGTGCCTTTGATTGTTCTGCTGTGTAGTAATTACAGTTACTGTTTGATTCATTTAAGTCATTAAATAAGAGGTTGGTATCAGGATCAATGCTTGTAATCATAAGATTTGTAGTGAATCTATAGTTAGAATTAAGTATAAAACAAAGTAAATAGTCTTAAGCTAAAAAATAGCACCTGGATTATTTAACAAATGTAAAATAATGAGCTAAGGGACTAATACAAATAAAGTGATGATCAAATAATGGAGCTTGGGAATATGATAGTAGGTAGTACTATAAAGGTAATTTTTTAAAGTTAGAATTATAGTATAAAATTATAATATAAAAGGGACTAATATAGGTTGTGGTGAACAATAAAGTGGTAATCAAATAAATGAGCTTTGGAATATAATGGCAAAATTGTGAACTTATTCTACTTTAGCACCTGAGAATAGCACCTTGATATATAAACTAGGATAGTTATATAAAGCTAAAATAAAGGAGAAAATATATAAGGGACTAAAATTAAGTAATGGTAAGCAAAGTTAAATGGACAGATGGTAGGAATTATAATATAAACTTATAATATAAAAATACAATTTGAAATGGTACTTTCAATTGCACTGGAGTCTGGTATAGGTTGCTGACAAGATCAAGATTATAACTAGATTTAAATTGACAAAATAAAATTCACAATTAAAGTACCAAAAGAATAATAGTAAATATATATATATATATATATATATATATATATATATATATATATATATATATATATATATATATATATATATATATATATATATATATATATATATATATATATATATATATATATATATATATATATATATTATTTGACAGAAGCTCCTTCCTTTGTGTGAGCAAAGGAGCCAGAATGTACTCAAAGTTCGTGTCTAAGCTCTGTACAGCTTAACAGAATGATTACATTCTCTTCAACAGTAGTAATTCACGAGGAGCGGAAAAAAACCTATGTAGCAATCAGTCGGGCAGTAAAATACAGCTTTACACGACCTTAAAAACTAATCTGAGTTAGCTCACGCCTCGGGAAATACCTCATACTCATCTATCTCTAATCCAGATAGCCAGAATTTCTGTATCATACACCAGGAGGGATAGAATTTACCTCTTAGCTATACACACAGCGTCGTCTGGTCCAAGTGTTGTTTCTCTGAGTATGATTTTGCGTATTATTTAAATATGCTGCTGCAACTCTTTCGTCAAAATTTATTTTACAGCTGAGAGGAAGAAAAACATTATTGTTGGCTAAGAAACATATACAATATCTGGACATGTTTATAGGCGACTGGTACCGCCTGCACAGCGGGTTTGTTCTGTCGAATACAGGAGAATACAACTCTGGAGACAGAAGACGGGGGTGGGTAGGGGTTTGATGTGATCAGTCAGTTACTCATGGAAGGAAGGGGGTCAGTCCCTCATGCCTGAAGCATGGATCGAGGCGACTGACGACCGGTTTTTGTTTTTCTGGGGACGCTTGTGGTGTCCTAGGGGTTAATACATTAGCAACAACACGATCTTCCATGTTTGAGTCAGCATCTAGGTTGAGTGGTGAGGTTGAGAGCTGTTGGGGTACCTAGGCAGTCAGCAGGTTGAGTGCAGTGATGGGGTAAATAGGTAGTCAGCAGGTTGAGAGCTGTGTTGGGGGTAGTTAGATAGTCAGCAGGTTGAGAGCTGTGATGGGGTAGCTAGGTAGACAGCAGGCTGAGAGCCGTGATGGGGGTAGCCAGGCAGTCAGCAGGCTGATAGCTGTGCTGGGGGTTGTTAGGTAGTCAGCAGGATGAGAGCTGTGCTGGGGGTAGCTAGGCAGTCATCAGGTTGAGAGCTGTGATGGGGTAGCTAGGTAGTCAGCAGGCTGAGAGCCGTGCTGGGGGTAGCCAGGCAGACAGCAGGCTGAGAGCTGTGCTGGGGGTAGTTAGGCAGTCATCAGGTTGAGAGCTGTGATGGGGTAGCTAGGTAGTCAGCAGGTTGAGAGCTGTGATGGGGTAGCTAGGTAGACAGCAGGCTGAGAGCCGTGCTGGGGGTAGCCAGGCAGTCAGCAGGCTGATAGCTGTGCTGGGGGTTGTTAGGTAGTCAGCAGGATGAGAGCTGTGCTGGGGGTAGCTAGGCAGTCATCAGGTTGAGAGCTGTGATGGGGTAGCTAGGTAGTCAGCATTCTGAGAGCTGTGATGGGGTAGCTAGGTAGTCAGCATTCTGAGAGCTGTGATGGGGTAGCTAGGTAGTCAGCAGGCTGAGAGCCGTGCTCGGGGTAGCTATGAGCGGCAGTGCTGAGGTCACAGCTAAGAACCCAGCTAATAACCTCTCGCTCGTCTCAGCGCACGTCTCTCCAAAGACTGAGAAAAAATGAACATTTTAGGTCACTCACTGAAGACGTTTCGATGCTTAGACTATATATCTGAAATGACTGAGCTCCAATTGGGCGAAACATCGTGTATGAAAAGCTAAGAAAAAACACAGTTTGAGCAGAGTAAACAGGTGATATCACAGTATGCAAAACAACCCCTTCGAAACAAATAGTTAACTGGAAATGTACTCAGGTACCAGCTCAACCTATCACTGAGTAATAAAGTGGACGATCGGTATTTTTATTAGGTGCAATAAAGCACTGAGATTGACAGTACTGATAAGGCACTGACTAAACTCTAAAACACTAATCGGAATAAAAATTCAGCCTACGAGAGGACTTTTAGAACGTAATAATGGTTCACGAGAGTTTTTACCCCCCGTCCCCTATCGGTCGTTCCATATTCTGTATCTCTTTTCCAGTTTTACGAACTTCGTTGGATTCGCAGTCCAGTAAAACGTCTCTTTATCGGCTTGGCTATCGCATTAGGTCCACTGCCTCGGGAGAAAGGCTATTTGACCAAGGTCGACAGGTCTCCTGCGCGAGTGTGGCCTAAATTGGGTGAGATTCTGGTGGCTGTTGTAGTGACGTGGGTCTAGGCTGGTAGACAGCGACCATCCAGGGAAGGCTGGGTAGTTGGTTGGTAGATAGCGACCATTCAGGGAAGCCTGGGTAGTTGGTTGGTAGATACCGACCATCCAGGGAAGGCTGGGTAGTAGGTTGGTAGACAGCGACCATCCAGGGAAGGCTGGGTAGGTGGTTGGTAGACAGCGACCATCCAGGGAAGGCTGGGTAGTAGGTTGGTAGACAGCGACCATCCGGGGAAGACTGGGTAGTAGGTTGGTAGACAGCGACCATCCAGGGAAGGCTGGGTAGTAGGTTGGTAGACAGCGACCATCCAGGGAAGACTGGGTAGTAGGTTGGTAGACAGCGACCATCCAGGGAAGACTGGGTAGTAGGTTGGTAGACAACGACCATCCAGGGAAGGCTGGGTAGTAGGTTGGTAGACAGAGACCATCCAGGGAAGACTGGGTAGTAGGTTGGTAGACAGCGACCATCCAGGGAAGACTGGGTAGTAGGTTGGTAGACAGCGATCATCCAGGGAAGGCTGGGTAGTAGGTTGGTAGACAGCGACCATCCAGGGAAGACTGGGTAGTAGGTTCGTAGACAGCGACCATCCACGGAAGACTGGGTAGTAGGTTGGTAGACAGCGACCATCCAGGAAAGGCTGGGTAGTAGGTTGGTAGACAGTGACCATCCAGGGAAGGCTGGGTACTAGGTTGGTAGAGAGCGACCATCCAGGGAAGGCTGGGTAGTAGGTTGGTAGACAGTGACCATCCAGGGAAGGCTGGGTAGTAGGTTGGTAGACAGCGACCATCCAGGGAAGGCTGGGTAGTAGGTTGGTAGACAGTGACCATCCAGGGAAGGCTGGGTAGTAGGTTGGTAGACAGCGACCATCCAGGGAAGACTGGGTAGTAGGTTGGTAGACAGCGACCATCCAGGCAAGGCTGGGTAGTAGGTTGGTAGACAGTGACCATCCAGGGAAGGCTGGGTAGTAGGTTGGTAGACAGCGACCATCCAGGGAAGGCTGGGTAGTAGGTTGGTAGACAGCGACCATCCAGGGAAGACTGGGTAGTAGGTTGGTAGACAGCGACCATCCAGGGAAGGCTGGGTAGTAGGTTGGTAGACAGTGACCATCCAGGGAAGGCTGGGTAGTAGGTTGGTAGACAGCGACCATCCAGGGAAGGCTGGGTAGTAGGTTGGTAGACAGCGACCATCCAGGGAAGGCTGGGTAGTACGTTGGTAGACAGCGACCATCCAGGGAAGGCTGGGTAGTAGGTTGGTAGACAGTGACCATCCAGGTAAGGCTGGGTAGTAGGTTGGTAGACAGCGACCATCCAGGGAAGGCTGGGTAGTAGGTTGGTAGACAGCGACCATCCAGGGAAGGCTGGGTAGTAGGTTGATAGACAGTGACCATCCAGGGAAGGCTGGGTAATAGGTTGGTAGACAGCGACCATCCAGGGAAGGCTGGGTAGTAGGTTGGTAGACAGCGACCATCCAGGGAAGACTGGGTAGTAGGTTGGTAGACAGCGACCATCCAGGGAAGGTTGGGTAGTAGGTTAGTAGACAGCGACCATCCAGGGAAGACTGGGTAGTAGGTTGGTAGACAGCGACCATCCAGGGAAGACTGGGTACTAGGTTGGTAGACAGCGACCATCCAGGGAAATTTGGGTAGTAGGTTGGTAGACAGCGACCATCCAGGGAAGGCTGGGTAGTAGGTTGGTAGACAGCGACCATCCAGGGAAGACTGGGTAGTAGGTTGGTAGACAGCGACCATCCAGGGAAGACTGGGTAGTAGGTTGGTAGACAGCGACCATCCAGGGAAGACTGGGTAGTAGGTTGGTAGACAGCGACCATCCAGGGAAGACTGGGTAGTAGGTTGGTAGACAGTGACCATCCAGGGAAGGCTGGGTAGTAGGTTGGTAGACAGCGACCATCCAGGGAAGGCTGGGTAGTAGGTTGGTAGACACCGACCATCCAGGGAAGGTTGGATAGTAGGTTGGTAGACATCGACCATCCAGGGAAGGCTGGGAAGTAGGTTGGTAGACAGCGACCATCCAGGGAAGACTGGGTAGTAGGTTGGTAGACATCGACCATCCAGGGAAGGCTGGGTAGTAGGTTGGTAGACAGCGACCATCCAGGGAATGCTGGGAAGTAGGTTGGTAGACAGCGACCATCCAGGGAAGGCTGGGTAGTAGGTTGGTAGACAGCGACCATCCAGGGAAGGCTGGGTAGTAGGTTGGTTGACAGCGACCATTCAGGGAAGGCTGGGTAGTAGGTAGGTAGACAGTGACCATCCAGGGAAGGCTGGGTAGTAGGTTGGTAGACAGCGACCATCCAGGGAAGGCTGGGTAGTAGGTTGGTAGACAGCGACCATCCAGGGAAGACTGGGCAGTAGGTTGGTAGACAGCGACCATCCAGGGAAGACTGGGTAGTAGGTTGGTAGACAGCGACCATCCAGGGAAGGCTGGGTAGTAGGTTGGTAGACAGCGACCATCCAGGGAAGGCTGGGTAGTAGGTTGGTAGACAGCGACCATCCAGGGAAGGCTGGGTAGTAGGTTGGTAGACAGCGACCATCCAGGGAAGGCTGGGTAGTAGGTTGGTAGAAAACGACCATCCAGGGAAGGCTGGGTAGTAGGTTGGTAGACAGTGACCATCCAGGGAAGACTGGGTAGTAGGTTGGTAGACAGCGACCATCCAGGGAAGGCTGGGTAGTAGGTTGGTAGACAGCGACCATCCAGGGAAGGCTGGGTAGTAGGTTGGTAGACAGCGACCATCCAGGGAAGGCTGGGTAGTAGGTTGGTAGACAACGACCATCCAGGGAAGACTGGGTAGTAGGTTGGTAGACAGCGACCATCCAGGGAAGGCTGGGTAGTAGGATGGTAGACAGCGACCATCCAGGGAAGGCTGGGTAGTAGGTTGGTAGACAACGACCATCCAGGGAAGGCTGGGTAGTAGGTTGGTAGACAGCGACCATCCAGGGAAGGCTGGGTAGTAGGTTGGTAGACAGCGACCATCCAGGGAAGACTGGGTAGTAGGTTGGTAGACAGCGACCATCCAGGGAAGACTGGGTAGTAGGTTGGTAGACAGCGACCATCCAGGGAAGGCTGGGTAGTAGGTTGGTAGACAACGACCATCCAGGGAAGGCTGGGTAGTAGGTTGGTAGACAGCGACCATCCAGGGAAGGCTGGGTAGTAGGTTGGTAGACAACGACCATCCAGGGAAGACTGGGTAGTAGGTTGGTAGACAGTGACCATCCAGGGAAGGCTGGCTAGTAGGTTGGTAGACAGTGACCATCCAGGGAAGACTGGGTAGTAGGATGGTAGACAGTGACCATCCAGGGAAGGCTGGGTAGTAGGTTGGTAGACAGCGACCATCCAGGGAAGGCTGGGTAGTAGGTTGGTAGACAACGACCATCCAGGGAAGACTGGGTAGTAGGTTGGTAGACAGTGACAATCCAGGGAAGGCTGGGTAGTAGGTTGGTAGACAGTGACCATCCAGGGAAGGCTGGGTAGTAGGTTGGTAGAGAGCGACCATCCAGGGAAGACTAGGTAGTAGGTTGGTAGACAACGACCATCCAGGGAAGGCTGGGTAGTAGGTTGGTAGACAGCGACCATCCAGGGAAGGCTGGGTTGTAGGTTGGTAGACAACGACCATCCAGGGAAGACTGGGTAGTAGGTTGGTAGACAGTGACCATCCAGGGAAGGCTGGCTAGTAGGCTGGTAGACAGTGACCATCCAGGGAAGACTGGGTAGTAGGTTGGTAGACAGTGACCATCCAGGGAAGGCTGGGTAGTAGGTTGGTAGACAGCGACCATCCAGGGAAGGCTGGGTAGTAGGTTGGTAGACAACGACCATCCAGGGAAGACTGGGTAGTAGGTTGGTAGACAGTGACCATCCAGGGAAGGCTGGGTAGTAGGTTGGTAGACAGTGACCATCCAGGGAAGGCTGGGTAGTAGGTTGGTAGACAGTGACCATCCAGGGAAGACTAGGTAGTAGGTTGGTAGACAGCGACCATCCAGGGAAGGCTGGGTAGTAGGTTGGTAGACAGCGACCATCCAGGGAAGGCTGGGTAGTAGGTTGGTAGACAACGACCATCCAGGGAAGACGGGGTAGTAGATTGGTAGACAGTGACCATCCAGGGAAGGATGGGTAGTAGGTTGGTAGACAGCGACCATCCAGGGAAGGCTGGGTAGTAGGTTGGTAGACAACGACCATCCAGGGAAGGCTGGGAAGTAGGTTGGTAGACAGCGACCATCCAGGGAAGGCTGGGTAGTAGGTTGGTAGACAACGACCATCCAGGGAAGACTGGGTAGTAGGTTGGTAGACAGTGACCATCCAGGGAAGGCTGGCTAGTAGGTTGGTAGACAGTGACCATCCAGGGAAGACTGGGTAGTAGGATGGTAGACAGTGACCATCCAGGGAAGGCTGGGTAGTAGGTTGGTAGACAGCGACCATCCAGGGAAGGCTGGGTAGTAGGTTGGTAGACAACGACCATCCAGGGAAGACTGGGTAGTAGGTTGGTAGACAGTGACCATCCAGGGAAGGCTGGGTAGTAGGTTGGTAGACAGTGACCATCCAGGGAAGGCTGGGTAGTAGGTTGGTAGAGAGCGACCATCCAGGGAAGACTAGGTAGTAGGTTGGTAGACAACGACCATCCAGGGAAGGCTGGGTAGTAGGTTGGTAGACAGCGACCATCCAGGGAAGGCTGGGTTGTAGGTTGGTAGACAACGACCATCCAGGGAAGACTGGGTAGTAGGTTGGTAGACAGTGACCATCCAGGGAAGGCTGGCTAGTAGGCTGGTAGACAGTGACCATCCAGGGAAGACTGGGTAGTAGGTTGGTAGACAGTGACCATCCAGGGAAGGCTGGGTAGTAGGTTGGTAGACAGCGACCATCCAGGGAAGGCTGGGTAGTAGGTTGGTAGACAACGACCATCCAGGGAAGACTGGGTAGTAGGTTGGTAGACAGTGACCATCCAGGGAAGGCTGGGTAGTAGGTTGGTAGACAGTGACCATCCAGGGAAGGCTGGGTAGTAGGTTGGTAGACAGTGACCATCCAGGGAAGACTAGGTAGTAGGTTGGTAGACAGCGACCATCCAGGGAAGGCTGGGTAGTAGGTTGGTAGAAAGTGACCATCCAGGGAAGACTGGGTAGTAGGTTGGTAGGCAACGACCATCCAGGGAAGGATGGGTAGTAGGTTGGTAGACAGCGACCATCCAGGGAAGGCTGGGTAGTAGGTTGGTAGACAACGACCATCCAGGGAAGACGGGGTAGTAGATTGGTAGACAGTGACCATCCAGGGAAGGCTGGGTAGTAGGTTGGTAGACAGCGACCATCCAGGGAAGGCTGGGTAGTAGGTTGGTAGACAGCGACCATCCAGGGAAGACTGGGTAGTAGGTTGGTAGACAGTGACCATCCAGGGAAGGCTTGGTAGTAGGTTGGTAGACAGCTACCATCCAGGGAAGACTGGGTAGTAGGTTGGTAGACAACGACCATCCAGGGAAGGCTGGGTAGTAGGTTGGTAGACAGTGACCATCCAGGGAAGGCTGGGTAGTAGGTTGGTAGACAGTGACCATCCAGGGAAGACTGGGTAGTAGGTTGGTAGACAACGACCATCCAGGGAAGGCTGGGTAGTAGGTTGGTAGACAGTGACCATCCAGGGAAGACTGGTTAGTAGGTTGGTAGACAGCGACCATCCAGGGAAGGCTGGGTAGTAGGTTGGTAGACAGCGACCATCCAGGGAAGGCTGGGTAGTAGGTTGATAGACAGCGACCATCCAGGGAAGGCTGGGTAGTAGGTTGTTAGACAGCGACCATTCAGGGAAGGCTGGGTAGTAGGTTGGTAGACAGCGACCATCCAGGGAAGGCTGGGTAGTAGGTTGGTAGACAACGACCATCCAGGGAAGACTGGGTAGTAGGTTGGTAGACAGTGACCATCCAGGGAAGACTGGGTAGTAGGTTGGTAGACAACGACCATCCAGGGAAGACTGGGTAGTAGGTTGGTAGACAGTGACCATCCAGGGAAGACTGGGTAGTAGGTTGGTAGACAGCGACCATCCAGGGAAGACTGGGTAGTAGGTTGGTAGACAGCGACCATCCAGGGAAGACTGGGTAGTAGGTTGGTAGACAGTGACCATCCAGGGAAGACTGGGTAGTAGGTTGGTAGACAGTGACCATCCAGGGAAGACTGAGTAGTAGGTTGGTAGACAGCGACCATCCAGGGAAGACTGGGTAGTAGGTTGGTAGACAGCGACCATCCAGGGAAGACTGGGTAGTAGGTTGGTAGACAACGACCATCCAGGGAAGACTGGGTAGTAGGTTGGTAGACAGCGACCATCCAGGGAAGACTGGGTAGTAGGTTGGTAGACAGCGACCATCCAGGGAAGACTGGGTAGTAGGTTGGTAGACAACGACCATCCAGGGAAGACTGGGTAGTAGGTTGGTAGACAGTGGCCATCCAGGGAAGACTGGGTAGTAGGTTGGTAGACAGCGACCATCCAGGGAAGACTGGGTAGTAGGTTGGTAGACAGCGACCATCCAGGGAAGGCTGGGTAGTAGGTTGGTAGACAACGACCATCCAGGATAGACTGGGTAGTAGGTTGGTAGACAGTGACCATCCAGGGAAGACTGGGTAGTAGGTTGGTAGACAGCGACCATCCAGGGAAGACTGGGTAGTAGGTTGGTAGACAGCGACCATCCAGGGAAGACTGGGTAGTAGGTTGGTAGACAGTGACCATCCAGGGAAGACTGGGTAGTAGGTTGGTAGACAGCGACCATCCAGGGAAGACTGGGTAGTAGGTTGGTAGACAGCGACCATCCAGGGAAGACTGGGTAGTAGGTTGGTAGACAGCGACCATCCAGGGAAGGCTGGGTAGTAGGTTGGTAGACAGCGACCATCCAGGGAAGACTGGGTAGTAGGTTGGTAGACAGTGACCATCCAGGGAAGACTGGGTAGTAGGTTGGTAGACAGCGACCATCCAGGGAAGACTGGGTAGTAGGTTGGTAGACAGCGACCATCCAGGGAAGACTGGGTAGTAGGTTGGTAGGTTGGTAGACAGTGACCATCCAGGGAAGACTGGGTAGTAGGTTGGTAGACAGTGACCATCCAGGGAAGACTGGGTAGTAGGTTGGTAGACAGTGACCATCCAGGGAAGACTGGGTAGTAGGTTGGTAGACAGCGACCATCCAGGGAAGACTGGGTAGTAGGTTGGTAGACAGTGACCATCCAGGGAAGACTGGGTAGTAGGTTGGTAGACAGCGACCATCCAGGGAAGACTGGGTAGTAGGTTGGTAGACAGTGACCATCCAGGGAAGACAGGGACCATCCAGGGAAGACTGGGTAGTAGGTTGGTAGACAGACTGGGTAGTAGGTTGGTAGACAGTGACCATCCAGGGAAGACTGGGTAGTAGGTTGGTAGACAGACGACCATCCAGGGAAGACTGGGTAGTAGGTTGGTAGACAGTGACCATCCAGGGAAGACTGGGTAGTAGGTTGGTAGACAGTGACCATCCAGGGAAGACTGGGTAGTAGTAGGACCATCCAGGGAAGACTGGGTAGTAGGTTGGTAGACAGTGACCATCCAGGGAAGACTGGGTAGTAGGTTGGTAGACAGCGACCATCCAGGGAAGACTGGGTAGTAGGTTGGTAGACAGTGACCATCCAGGGAAGACTGGGTAGTAGGTTGGTAGACAGCGACCATCCAGGGAAGGCTGGGTAGTAGGTTGGTAGACAGTGACCATCCAGGGAAGACTGGGTAGTAGGTTGGTAGACAACGACCATCCAGGGAAGACTGGGTAGTAGGTTGGTAGACAGTGACCATCCAGGGAAGACTGGGTAGTAGGTTGGTAGACAGCGACCATCCAGGGAAGACTGGGTAGTAGGTTGGTAGACAACGACCATCCAGGGAAGACTGGGTAGTAGGTTGGTAGACAGCGACCATCCAGGGAAGGCTGGGTAGTAGGTTGGTAGACAGTGACCATCCAGGGAAGACTGGGTAGTAGGTTGGTAGACAACGACCATCCAGGGAAGGCTGGGTAGTAGGTTGGTAGACAGTGACCATCCAGGGAAGACTGGGTAGTAGGTTGGTAGACAGTGACCATCCAGGGAAGACTGGGTAGTAGGTTGGTAGACAGTGACCATCCAGGGAAGACTGGGTAGTAGGTTGGTAGACAGTGACCATCCAGGGAAGACTGGGTAGTAGGTTGGTAGACAGTGACCATCCAGGGAAGACTGGGTAGTAGGTTGGTAGACAGTGACCATCCAGGGAAGACTGGGTAGTAGGTTGGTAGACAGTGACCATCCAGGGAAGACTGGGTAGTAGGTTGGTAGACAGTGACCATCCAGGGAAGACTGGGTAGTAGGTTGGTAGACAGTGACCATCCAGGGAAGACTGGGTAGTAGGTTGGTAGACAGTGACCATCCAGGGAAGACTGGGTAGTAGGTTGGTAGACAGTGACCATCCAGGGAAGACTGGGTAGTAGGTTGGTAGACAGTGACCATCCAGGGAAGACTGGGTAGTAGGTTGGTAGACAGCGACCATCCAGGGAAGACTGGGTAGTAGGTTGGTAGACAGTGACCATCCAGGGAAGACTGGGTAGTAGGTTGGTAGACAGTGACCATCCAGGGAAGACTGGGTAGTAGGTTGGTAGACAGCGACCATCCAGGGAAGACTGGGTAGTAGGTTGGTAGACAGCGACCATCCAGGGAAGACTGGGTAGTAGGTTGGTAGACAGTGACCATCCAGGGAAGACTGGGTAGTAGGTTGGTAGACAGCGACCATCCAGGGAGGTACTGTTATTTTATGAAGAAGAAGAAGAAGAAGAAGAAGAAGAAGAAGAAGAAGAAGAAGAAGAAGAAGAAGAAGAAGAAGAAGAAGAAGAAGAGGAAGAAGAAGAAGAAGAAGAAGAAGACGAAGACGAAGAAGAAGAAGAAAGCAGCAAGGCGGCAAGCAGCAACACCGCAGCACCGCAGCAGCAACCTAGCAGCAACAGCAGCAGCAGCACCACCAGCAGCAGCCACAGCAGCACCACCAGCAAGGCAACCAACCAGCAGCACCAACCCAGCAGCACAACAACAGCACAACCAGCAGCAGCACAGGCCCAAGCACCAGCAGCAGCAACGGCAGCACCACCAGCAGCAACAGCAGCAGCACCGCCAGCAGCAACAGCAGCACCGCCAGCAGCAACAACCGAGCAGCAGCACCGCAACGCAGCAGCAACAGCAGCACAACAGCAGCACCAACGGCAACACAGCAGCACCGGCAACAGCAGCAGCACCACCAGCAGCAGCAACGCAGCACACCAGCAGCAACAGCAGCAGCAGCAGCAACAAGCAGCGAACAGCAGCAGCACCACCCAGCAGCACCCAACGCAAGCTGACAGCAGCAGCACCGCCAGCAGCAGCACGCAGCACCACCAGCAGCAACAGCAGCAGCACCAAGCAAGGCAACACAGCAGCGCAAGCAGCACCACCACCGCAGCGGCAACGCACGGCACCGCAGCAGCAGCAACGCAGCAGCAGCAACCAACAGCAGCAGCAAGCAGCAGCACTCAAACAGCAGCAACAGCAACACAACAGCACCGCAAGGCAGCGGCAACAACAGCGCAACCAAGCGAGCACAGCAGCACCCTTAAGCAACCCACAACAGCAGCGGCACCAACACAGCCAACAGCAGCAACACCACAGCAGCAAGCAGCAGCAACACGCCACAGCAACAAGCAGCAGCACCACCAGCAGCAACAGCAGCACCAACAAGCAGCAGCTTTACCAACGCAACAACAGCACACAGTATTGGCAGCACACCAACAGCAACAACAACACTTACCAGCAGCAGCAGCAGCACAACAGCACCACCCAGCAGCAGCAAGCAGCAGCACCAGCAGCAACAACAGCAGCACCAACAGCAGCAACAACGCAGCACCACCAGCAGCAACAGCACCGGCCAGCAACAGCAGCAGCAACACCACAGCAGCAACAGCACCACAACGCAGCAACAACAAGGCAGCACCTTAGCAGCGGCAGCAGCACCACCCAGCAGCAGCAACAGCACCACCAGCAGCAGCAACGCAGCACCACCAGCTTGGCGGCAGCAGCAGCACTGCCAGGCCAACAACGTAAGGCAACAGCAGGCACAGCAGCGCACAACAACAGCACAGCAACAGCACAGCAGCAGCACCGCAAGCAACAACCAAGCAGCAGCACACAGCAGGCCAGCAGCAGCAGCACCGCAGCAACACCAGCAGCAACAGCAGCAGCAGCAACAGCAGCAACGCCAAGCAGCACCGACAGCACCACAGCAGCCCAGCAACAGCACCACCAGCGGCAGCAGCAGCACCGCAACCCAGCAGCAGCACGCAGCACCAGCAGCAGCAGCAACAGCACCGCAGCAGCAGCAACAGCAGCACCAACAGCGCAGCAACAGGCAACAACAGCAGCTTAACAACACCAGCAGCAAGCAGCAACAAGGCAGCAACAACAGCAGCACCCAGCAGCAGCAACAGCACCGCAGCAACCCGCAGCACCAGCCAGCACGCAGCAACGGCAACAGCAGCACCAACCAGCAGCAGCACAGGCCAGCACCAGCAGCAGCAGCAACGGCAAGCAACAGCACCACCAGCAGCAGCAACAGCAACAACAGCACCAACCAGCCACAGCAGCACACAGCAGCAGCAGCAGCAGCAAGGCAACCAGCAACAACAGCACGCGAACACAAGCAGCAAGCAGCAAGCAGCAACAACCGCAGCACCAGCAACGGCAGCAGCAACAACAGCACCACCAGCAACAACAGCAGCACCAGCAGCAACAACAGCAACACCAGCAACGGCACCAAGGCAGCAACAACACCACAGCAGCAACAGCAGCAACAACAGCAGCAACAGCAGCAGCACGCACAGCAGGCACAGCAGGCAACACAGCAACACAACAGCAGCAACAACAGCAGCACAGCAGCAGCAAACTTGCAACAGCAGCCAACACCAGCAGCAACAGCACACCAGCTTAACCGCAAGGCACCGCAACAACGCAGCACCACCAGCAGCAACAGCACCACCAAGGCAGCAAGCAACAGCGGCAGCAACAGCACCACCAGCAGCAGCAGCAGCAGCGGCACCAGCAGCAGCAGCAGCAACAGCACCACCAACAGCAACAACAGCACCAACCAGCAACGGCCAGCAGCAGCAGCAACAGCACCGCCAGCAGCAGCAACTTGTAACAGCAGCACCGGCACAACAGCAGCAACAACCAACAGCAGCCAACAGCAGCAGCAAGCACCGCAACAGCAGCAACAGCAGCAGCAGCAGGCCACCAGCCACAACAACAGCACAGGCAACAGCACCGCCACCACCAGCAGCAAGGCAACAGCAGGCACCAGCAGCAACAGCAGCAGCAACCAGCAGCAGCAGCAGCAGCAGCAGGCAACAGCAGCAGCAGCAGCACCGCCAGCAGCAACAGCAGCACAGCCAGCAACAACAGCAGCAGCACAACGCAGCAACAAGCAAGCAGCAGCAGCAACAGCAGCAACCAGCAGCAGCAACAACGGCAACCAACAGCACCGCCAACAGCAGCAACAACAGCACACCAGCAGCAGCAGCAACAGCACAGCAGCACCACCAAGCAGCAGCAGCAACACCTGCCGCTTGCAACAACAGCAAGCAACGGCAGCACCAGCACCAACAGCAGCAACAACACCGCAAGGCAGCAACGCAGCAAGCACCGCAAGGCAGCAACAGCGGCCAACAAGCAGCAGCAGCACCGGCAGCAAGGCAACACCAACGGCAGCAACAGCGGCAACCCAGCAACAGCAGCAGCACCACCAAACAGCAACAACAGCACACCCAAGGCAAGCAACAACAGCAACAGCAGCAGCACAGCAACACAGCAGCAAAACAGCAGCCAGCAACGGCACCAGCAACAACAGCAGCAGCACAGCACAACAGCAGCAACAGCACCGCAGCAGCACCAGCCAGCAGCACAGCAGCAGCAACCGCAACGCAGCACCGGCAGCAGCAACAAGCACCGCAGCAGCAGCAGCAGCAACAACAAGGCGGCAGCCAGCAGCACGGCAGCACGCAACACAAGCAGCAGCAACAACAACGCAACAGCAGCAGCAGCACCAACAGCAGCAGCACAGCAACAGCAACAGCAGCAACGGCACAGCAGCAGCACCGCAGCAGCAGCAACAACAGCAGCAGCCAGCAGCAACTAAGCAGCAAGGCACCACCAGCAGCAGCAACAGCAGCAGCGAAGCAGCAACCAGCCAGCACCACCAGCAGCAGCAAGCAACGCACACCAGCAGCCCAGCAGCAGCACCGGCAACGCAAGGCAGCAGCACCGCAGCAACAGCAGCACACCAACCTTAGTAGCAAGCCACAGCAGCAGCAAGCAGCAGCACAGCAACAGCAGCAAGCAACAGCACCAACAGCAGCAGCAACGGCAGCACCACCAAGCAACAGCCAGCAGCAACAGCACCACCGCAGCACCAGCAACAGCACCAGCAACGGCGCACAGCAGCAGCAAGGCAACAGCACAACAGCAACAGGCAGCAGCACAACCAGCACCGCAGCAGGCAACAGCAGCACCAACAACGGCAGCGCAGCAGCAGCAACAACAAGCAACCTTGCAGCAAGCAGCAAGGCAACACCACCAGCAGCAGCAGCACCGCACCAACAGCAGCAGCAAGCAGCAGCAGCAACAGCAGCGGCAACAGCAGCAACGCACAGCGCAGCAACAGCAAGCGGCAACAAGCACGCACAGCAGCAGCAGCAGCACCAGCAGCAACAACAGCAGCACCAGCAAGCAGCAACAGCAGCAGCAACAACGCAGCGACAAGCACACCAGCAAGGCAGCAACAGCAGCAGCAACAGCAGCAGCAGCAGCAACAACAGCAGCAGCAGCACCACCAGCAGCAGCAACAGCACCAGCACAGCCCAACAACAGCACCAGCAGCAGCACAGCACCACCAGCAGCAGCAGCAGCAACAACACCCGCACCACCAGCAGCAAGGCAACGGCAACACCACCAGCAGCGGCACCGACAACGCAACAACAACAGCACACCAACAGCAGCAACAACGCAAGGCACAGCAGGCAGCACCAGCAGCAACAGCAAGCAGCACCACCAGCAGCACCGGCAACACCGGCAACAAGGCAGCAACCGCCGCAACAGCAGCAACAGCAACAGCAACGTAACAACAACACCACCAACAGCAGCAACAGCAGCAGCAACAGCACCACCGCAGCAACAGCAGCAGCCAACAACAGCACACAGCACCAACCAGCACCAACCAGCAGCAGCAACACCGCCACAGCAGGCAGCAGCAGCACAGCAACAACAGCAGCAACACCACAACACACCAGCAGCAGCAGCGGCAACGCAGCAACACCAGCAGCAACAACGGCAGCACCACCAGCAGCAGCAACAGCACCGCAACAAGCAGCAGCAGCAACAAGCAACAGCAACAGCAACAACAGCAACACCACAACAACAGCAGGCAACAGCAGCAACAACACCGCAAGCAGCAGCAACAAGGCGACACCAGCAGCTTAGCAGCAGCGGCAACGGCACACCGGCAGCAGCAGCAGCACCAGCACCGCAGCAGCAGCAGCAGCAAGCAGCAGCAGCAACAGCACAACAGCAGCAGCAAGCAAGCAGCAACAGCACAACAGCAGCATCCCAGCAACAACACCGCACAGCAGCAACAACGGCAACAGCAACAACCCAGCAGCAGCACCACCAGCAGCAGCAGCCCAACAACAGGCACCAATGGCACCGCAGCAGCAGCAGCAAGGCAGCAAGCAGCATCAACAACAGCACCACCAGCACCACCAACGCAGCAACAGCAACAACAGCAGCAACAGCAACACCACCACACAGCAGCAAGCAACACACCACCAGCACACCAGCAGCAACACAACAGCAGCAACAACAACAACAAGGCAGCAACCGGCACCAGCAGCAGCAACAGCAAGCAACAGCAACACCAGCACCGCAACGCCTTAACAACGCAACAGCAGCAACAACACCGCACCAACACCACCAGCAGCACCACCGGCGGCAAGCACCAACAACGCAACAACAGCACCGCAACAGCAACCAGCAGCAGCACCAGCGGCAGCAACAACAGCAGCAGCAACGCAGCAGCAACACCACCAGCAGCGCACAACGGCAGCAACAGCAACGGCCACAGCAACAACACCAACACCGGCAGCACCACCAGCAGCAGCAGCAGCACCACCAACAGCAGCCACAACGGCAACAGCACACCAGCACACCAGCAGCAGCAACAACAGGCATGCAAGGCACCGCAGCAGCCAGCACACAGCAGCAGCAGCAACAGCAGCAGCAACAGCGCGCAACAGCACCGGCCAGCAGCCACACAGCACCTACCAGCAGCAGCACAGCAGCAGCAGCAACAGCAGCAGCGGCCACAGCAGCAAGCAACAGCAGCACCACCACAGCAGCCCAACAGCAACAGCAGCCAACAAGCAGCAGCACCGCAACACCAAGCAGCAAGCAGCAGCACCGGCGCACCAACACCAGCAGCAGCAACGGCAGCACCAACAGCAACAGCAGCAACAGCAGCACCGCAGCAGCAGCAACAGCAGCACACCAGCAGCACCAAGCAGCAGCAACGCAGCACCAACCAGCAGCAACGGCAGCAGCACCAACAGCACAGCAGCAGCACCGCAGCAGGCACCAACAGCAACAGCAGCAGCAACGCCAGCAGCAGCAACAGCAACAGCACCGCAACACAGCAACACCACCAGCAGCACCGCAACGGCAGCACCAGCAGCAACAACGGCAGCACCGCAGCAGCAGCACGCAGCACAAGCAACAACACCACCAGCAACAACAGCAGCAGCACCAGCAGCAGCAACAGCAGCACCGCAGCAGCGGCAAGCAGCAGCAGCACCGCAACACACAGCAGCCCAACCAGCAGCGGCAAGCAGCAGCACCAGCGGCAACAACGTAGCACCACCAGCAGCAGCAACGGCAGCACACCAGCAGCAACAGCAGCAACACCGCAGCAGCAGCAACGCAACACCAGCACAACAGCAGCAGCACAGCCAGCAGCAGCACCAACAACAGCAACAAGCAGCAGCAACAGCAGCACCACAGCAGCAGCACCCCACAGCAACAGCAACACAGCAACAACAGCAGAACAGAACGCAAGCAGCAACACCGCAGCAACAGCAACAGCAGCAACAGCAACAGCCAGCAACAACCACAGCAACAACACAACAGCACAACAGCAACACAACAGCAACACCAACAGCACAACAACAGCAGCACACACAACCAGCACGCAGCAGCACAGCAACAGCAACACCACCAACAGCAACAACAGCAGCACCACCAGCACAGCAGCAGCACCCGGCAACCAGCAACCCGCAGCAGCAGCAGCACACAGCAGCGCACGCAAGCAGCTTAAGCCAGTAACAACAACAACAACAATTACCCTAACTATCCTTCTCACTAACGACTATCACAGGTGGTCACCCTTGACGACCCACCTGGAGTGAACTCAGTTGTAAACCCTCGTTATGACTCTACTAATCAGCAGCTTGGCTCCTAATTACCTGATGGATAGAGCAACCTCATTACCAGTAAATTAGCGTTCTGACGATAATTTCTTTGTCATTAGATTAAAATTACCTTAATGATCCATGGTCTGATTGCCTTGATGAATCTTGAGCTAACTACCTTGATAAGCCTGGACTAATTGCCTTGATAAACTTGGATTAATTACCCTTATAAACCTGGATTAATTACCTTGATAAACCCGGACTAAAAATATTGTTAAAGCTGGACTAATTATCCTGATAAACTTGGACTTACTACCTTGATAGACCTTTGATGAACCTGGACTAATTATCTTGATAAACCTGGATTAATTACCTTGATAATTCCGGACTAATTAACTTGATAATTATCAGGAAAATGCTTTCTTAGTGACGACCAGAAAGGTATTTCTTAGTGACGACCAGAAAGGTATTTCTTAGTGACGACCAGAAAGATATTTTCTTAGTGACGACCAGAAAGATATTTTCTTAGATACCACCAGAAAGATACTAGGTACTTTCTGAACTTAAACTAGACAGTACCTGTATTTTGAGTGGGTAAAAAAATGACAGGTGCTTCAGTACCCACACACACACACACACACACACACACACACACACACACACACACACACACACACACACACACACACACACACACACACACACACACACACACACATATATATATATATATATATAGATATATATATATATATATACATATATTTATATATATATATATATATATATATATATACGTAATGGGCATCTCTCTCTCTCTCTCTCTCTCTCTCTCTCTCTCTCTCTCTCAAAGTGATAAGAAAAGGAATGTTAGTTTCCACAAGTCTGGAATTATCTTCAGGGGATGAAAACATTCCAGGTTCTGGAACGTTGGCTCCTGAATGATACCCAGGCATTCCAGACGTGCCGGAGAGAGTCCAGGCAAGGTGGTAGAGTACGGAGGAGGGAAGAGAAGGTGAGGGAAAGGAATGGAAATGGTGGTTGTGGGAAAGAGTAACTACTGCCTAATTGTCGACTACTTGTTGATAGTTCCGGAGGTAAATACCCCTGTTTACCAGTCCTGGACCAGTACTCCTGCTTGCTGGTCACGCCTCGGTCCTGGACTAGTACTTCTGCTTGCTGGTCACGCCTCGGTCCTGGACCAGTACTCCTGCTTGCTGGTCACGCCTCGGTCCTGGACTAGTGCTCCTGCTTGCTGGCCACACCTCGGTCTTGGTCTTGGACCAGCACTCCTGCTTACTGGCCATGCCTCGGTTCTGGACCAGTACTCCTACTTGCTGGCCACGCCTCGGTCCTGGACCAGTGCTCCTGCTTGCTGGTCACGCCTCGGTCCTGGACCAGTACTTCTGCTTGCTGGTCACGCCTCTGTCCTAGACCAGTACTCCTGCTTGCTGGCCACGCCTCGGTCCTAGACCAGTACTCCTTCTTGCTGGCCACGCCTCGGTCCTAGACCAGTACTCCTACTTGCTGGCCACGCCTCGGTCCTGGACCTGTGCTCGTGCTTCCTGGCCACTCCTCGGTCCTGGACCGGTACTCGTGCTTGCTGCCACGCCTCGGTCCTGGACCGGTACTCCTCCTTGCTGGTCACGCCTCGGTCCTGGACCGACCGGGAAGGTCAGAGAACTTTCAACATGAACTACTGACATTACGTTTTGAATATATATATATATATATATATATATATATATATATATATATATATATATATATATATATATATAAATCCGAGAGTCGAAAACGGCTTAAAATTTTCATAAAATTTATATCTGTCAAAAATAACTAGCAGACACCTGTTAAAACAGCTGGTCTCAAACATCTGTCAAAAGCAGGTGATAAACACCTGTGAAAAAGACTCGGCGACCACCTGTTAAAAATTTATAAATTCTTATTTAAAAGCTGGCAAAGCAGGTGGTAAATATGTCAAACACAAGTTGTCAACACCTGTCAAGAAAAGAGGTGGTAAAGACCTGTCAAGCACGGCTTCAGGCAGGCAAGCTTCGCTTGACAGATAAAACCTGGGAGTTTTACACTGACGTTGAGTTGTGAACGTTCGTTGTTTCAGGAAAATTCTGTAACCTGTAATGATTGTGCTGCTGGTAACACGTTTCTCGTACTGTGTGTGTGTGTATGTGTGTGTGTGTGTGTGTGTGTGTGTGTGTGTGTGTGTGTGTGTGTGTGTGTGTGTCTGGAAGAACTTCCATTTTTTCCAAGTCATATATCAAAGGAAGGAAAAAAGAACATTCTGTTCTTCTGAACATGTTCTTTCAGCTCTGAAAACAACAACTTAACAATCAGGCAGGTCTGAACAGCCACTGGTCTATCCTAGCTTGAATCTGTAGAACGTGACAGTCTACAGAGTGGGTCTGTAGAACGTGACAGTCTACAGAGTGGGTCTGTAGAACGTGACAGTCTACAGAGTGGGTCTGTAGAACGTGACAGTCTACAGAGTGGGTCTGTAGAACGTGACAGTCTACAGAGTGGGTCTGTAGAACGTGACAGTCTACAGAGTGAGTCTGTAGAACATGACAGTCTACAGAGTTGGTCTGTAGAACGTGACAGTCTACAGAGTTGGTCTGTAGAACGTGACAGTCTACAGAGTGAGTCTGTAGAACATGACAGTCTACAGAGTTGGTCTGTAGAACGTGACAGTCTACAGAGTGAGTCTGTAGAACGTGACAGTCTACAGAGTGAGTCTGTAGAACGTGACAGTCTACAGAGTGAGTCTGTAGAACGTGACAGTCTACAGAGTGAGTCTGTAGAACGTGACAGTCTACAGAGTGAGTCTGTAGAACGTGACAGTCTACAGAGTGAGTCTGTAGAACGTGACAGTCTACAGAGTGAGTCTGTAGAACGTGACAGTCTACCAGGAAGCCACACTGGTTCCTGAACTGAGATGAATGACCTATGAAGAGAGCAAGTGAGGGCTTAACGTGTTATCACTAGCAGGATAACCAACTAGAGGAATATAATGATAGCAATATACATGAAGAAGAAGACGAAGAAGAAGAAGAAGAAGAAGAAAAAGAAGGAGAAGAAGAAGAGAATATACATGAGAATTACCCACCCATTTGATTCATATGTAGAAATTAATGGAAAGTCACAATACCGTGTTTGGAACAATACACAAATAACCCTCACGTAGGAGACCGAAATGGTCCAAGTCGGACCGAAACATCGTCTTAATCTCCTCTCTCCCTGAGGAGAGTCGTTGATATCACTACCGGTCTTGATAATCGTGAGTGACATATATGTTTTCAGATGATGTTAAATCATTGTCACGAGTAAAGACGAGTAAAGGCTGCAAAGGGAACTAAGGTGTCCAAAATATTACAAACGGGAGTGTTTCCAGAGGTGAGAGGTTCACCTACCAGGAGTGACTGAAGGTTATGTGTGCCATTGTGGCATGCAAAGAGTACGTAACCTTTATTCGGCGCATGTACACACCCTCATTAAAAGGCTAATTCCCCAACCAGCGAACCGGGTGCTAAGGGTCGGACGATGGGGCCCCATCGTCAGATCAGTACCTAGGTTCAGCCAATGAGAAGGTGGGTCTGGCAATTGTGGAGGTGGTGTGGTCACCACTCACGTTCCCATCCTTGTCATTTCCATTCTAGAGCTGGTTGAACACGGTTGTCCATTCTGTCTCCAGGCTGTGTCTTTGCCTATTGATTCACCGTCTTGCTACCCTTTACACCCAGGATAACAGGCCTTATTGTTCCTGGGTTGTAATAGCCCTCAATACATTCTTAATCATTTGTATGTTATATAGACTGACTTAAACCTTACTTTCTTGAAAACTAGCCAATTTTAGTTTTGTTAACAGATTTTAGCCTACGTAGGCCCCAGTTTGACTTTTTTTTGGGGGGGGGGGAAGAGACTAGAAAATTTAAATATTTTTTTTCATGCGATAGGTTATCTGATGCTAGGTGAAGGCGCAGGTGAGTCGCAAAGATCAGACTCAGGATATTTTGGTAGTGGAACGATTTAGGTGAGATTGTGGCGGAAGGAAACGCAATGCACAGTTTTATGGATAGATACGAGAGTGCCCAAGAGAGAGGAAAGCTGTAAAGGAAGTCGTATGAAATTAAAAGGAACAAGGAACCGAGACTCGTCGAAGCAAGTAACTACAGAAACATCAATAAAACTATACGAGCACTCACAGCTACACAGCTTTAAGAACAGGGACGAAGGATCCCCCGATTCACATTTTTTTTTTATTATCACACTGGCCGATTCCCACCAAGGCAGGGTGGCCCGAAAAAGAAAAACTTTCACCATCATTCACTCCATCACTGTCTTGCCAGAAGGGTGCTTTACACTACAGTTTTTAAACTGCAACATTAACACCCCTCCTTCATATCCACATATCTGACTAAATTAATCGAGTATATAATTAACAGAGGGGCCTGCCAGGAGCGGAGATTCGACCCCCATAAACACAGCGAGGTAAACACAGTCATTTATAAATACTCTGACAAACAATTTTATCAGATTTTCCAGAGTTTCTGCTGGAAAATTCATTATTTTCCAGTGAAAAAAACGATTAATCTCATATATTTTAACGTTCTTATCAAATGATTTTTTTTTGTATATATATAAAAATCAGCGACTTCAGAGCAGTTTTCAGAGAGGCTGAAAAATATAAAACAGGTGTGTTGCTGCGGGAGTAATAACAGCCTGGCTGATCACCACATCATCAGTGACACACACGAAAATCAACGAGACAAACCAGCAGCTTTAAACCCGGAAGAGTGAGGCCTCGCGGGTCACAAGCCACATCCATGAATTACTTCCACACCGTCCGTACTTTAATGCCAGTTTTCTTATCAAGTTCTTCTTGCGTAGTGCGGATTTTTGTTTCTTTTTTGCAAATGCGACTGAAAAAAAAATCATTTATAATTGAATAGCGCGTGGAAAGGAGTGCGCAGTGAATGTTATTCAATTATGAATGCGCTGCCTCAATTGCATTTACAAAAAAGAAAGAAAAACCACGATATTTAAAGAGGCTCCCCCAAAAAATTATTGTAAATACTAAAAACAGCCTCCAGCACTCCACTCGCTTTAATACACCAAATAAGCACAATAGAACGTAAAAATGCTTTCTGTTTCATTTGAGAGTCAAGTCCCTGAGAGTCAGGTCCCTGGGAGTCAGGTTCCTGAGAGTCAGGTCCCTGGGAGTCAGGTTCCTGAGAGTCAGGTCCCTGAGAGTCAGGTCCCTGAGAGTCAAGTCCCTGAGAGTGACGCACCTTCGAAGATGCTCCCCTGTGGTACCTATTTACTGCTAGGTGAATATGCGCAGTAGGTGAAAGGAGACTTGGTCAACGTTACGGTCAGCCTGGATATCGAAGTGGGAACCTTCCGTCTGTGTGCTGAATAATCTGGTCACTGTTGCTAATCCACTTCCGTGAGTTATCCTCGTATGACACGCTCGCTTCACAAGCAGGAGCACATAGATGACCAAAGGAGCTCAAGGAACACTCACACGGGAGCCCAAAGAACACTCGCAGGAGCTCAAAGAACACTCTCAGGAGCTCAAAGAACACTCGCAGGAGCTCAAAGAACACTCGCAGGAGCTCAAAGAACACACAAGATGTAAGGAGCACCTGCAGGAGATCATGGAACGTACGCAGGAAATAAGGAATACTTGCAGGAGCTCAAGGAACACTCGCAGGAGCTCAAGAAACACACGCTTCTCCGCCGTCAACATCGCCAGGCGCTGCTGCTCCTGCCAACACAAACACGTTGCGTTTTTATCTCTCTCTCGCAGGCACTGGTGGTGGTGTTGGAGGAGGTGGTGGTGATGGAGTTGGGAGTAGTAGTAGGGGTGGTGGTGTTAAGGCTTGTAGGTAGTGGTAGTGGTGGTGGTGGTGGTGGTGGTGGTCCTGGCGGTGGTGGTATTTAGTAAATGCGCGTAATTACCTGTAATGCAGTCTGTTAACGAGTCACTTATGCTCTAATGTGAGTCTTAAATATCCTCCGGATACCTTAATTACCAGCAGCACAGAGCATAGGGTATACCTCTTGTACTGGAAATAGTATACTTCCCATCCCCTTAACATACACCTTGGGAACACTCAGGTATGCTTGGCCCTACCGTTATCAAAGTGTATATTATCGTTGTTAGCATCACAAGAGGCTCCTCTCTGAAAACTTCGTTATCAATAACTCACATTATCGCCTCTACGCTGATTAGGTTTTTATCGCAATGTAAGACATGTCTGAGGCTGAATATTCGCATACTGAGTGAGCCGGGGCGGAGGTGCCTGGTGCTCCCTCACACCAACTACTTACAGGCTCTGTCAGGGTCTGTCAGGTTCTGTCAGGCTCTGTCAGGCACTATCAGGCTCTGTCTGGCTCTTTAAGTACTGCAGACACTGTCAGGCACTGTCAGGAACTGTCAAGCACTGTCAGGCACTGTCTTCCATCCTCAACACTTCATCAATTCGTGATAAGGGTTTAGTGCTCAAAGAGATTGCAATAATTATAATATCAAAAATTTAATAATAATAATTATAGTAATAATAATAATAATAGCAATTATAGTATTAACAATAATATTAATAATAGTAGTAGTAGTAGTTAGTAGTAGTAGTAGTAGTAGTTGTAGTAGTAGTAGTAGTAGTAGTAGTAGTAGTAATAATAATAATAATAATAATAATAATAATAATAATAATAATAATAATAATAATAATATTTTTATTATTATTATTATTATCACTGTGAAAACTGATGAAGTCTCTGGCAGACGTAACGTCATGTCGGTAAAATTCCATAAACTTCATGATGTGTTATAATTGACGTCGTCCCTCGCTCACTCAGACGTCATTAGCAATTTGTTGCCCACCGTGGACGACGTTAAGTGACTGTGTTCTTTCTTCATTAACTTGGTCTCTCACGCAAGCGCCTTTTTCACTCTGTCTTTTCTTGGAAGTTAGAATTTGTGTGTTGTGTACCTACAGCCGGTATTTCTGTACTGTCGTGTATCCGCAGCCGGTTTTTCTATACTGTTGTGTATCCGCAGCAGATAGTTCTGTATTGTTGTGCATCCGCAGCCGGTATTTCTGTACTGTTGTGTATTCACAGCCGATATTTCTGTATTGTGGATCTGGAGCCTACTGAATATTCAGTGAGTGAACCTGTCGTGTTAAGTACATTGCTTAACGTAGCCTCTGGAAGCATGGGTCAACCGTGTAAATTTAATTCAGAGTATCCATAAAACACTGTTGAGCTTTCACGAACACATATTTTCCATTATGTCGTGGTGTGGACTGGTTTGCTGCAACTTGCACTATTTGATGCTAATCTGGGAGACGTGTCAGCACTGCTTTTGGTAGATAGTATCTGTGGAGCACTTGATAGTCTATGTGGAGCATTTAATTGTCTCTCTGGAGCATTTTAACCTTTTGATATCTCTGCCCTGTATGGACTATGCATTCTCTGGCGTGGACTCTCAGAAAGAGGTTTCTCTTTGCATATAACGTAATGAGGTTTGTGGACTCAGCCTAGTCTAGGACTGACTGGATTGTGCCTCGGATTACCCTGTCGGTGTCTACACACAAAATTTTCTGGACCTAGTTTTAGACTAGATAGTATCTGGCCACACACGTCCAGTATTGACTTGGGGTCTTGTGAGTTGGAGACCTTGATACTAGTGCTGGTCTTAAGAATTTTGTGTTGTGTGTTACATAACTAGTCCGGCATCGAACTTAGAATAACACTGTTGTGGTAACACTGTTGTGGTAGCACTGTTGTGGCAGCATTGTTGTGGCAGCACTGTTGTGGTAACACTGCTGGGGAAGCAGAAGCAAGCATGTCTCACGATAATAGCTAAAACACATGTGCAACACTTAGGAATCTTTCTTCCGAAGCGTTTAGCCTTCACAACAGGTTTCTTCAGTCGAATACAGAGTAGGCAACAGGAGCAGTAGAGTTGTAAAGACGATGTAATCAGTCTAGCATTCTCGTAGACGTAGTTTTGAGGTGGTCAGTCCCTCAGCCTGGAGAAGAGTTCTGTTCCATAGTCCGGAACACAACACACGTCTGAGAGATTACTTTCCCTCTTCTCAAGAACTCACAGGGTCACACACACGTCAGCTTACTTGACGGAGATATCTTTCTCTGATCATTGAGGCAGAGTCATCCAGGGTTACGAGATACAGGGAAACATCTCTAATATCAATGATATAGAGACACTTGGATTACGGGATACAGGGAAACATATGTAATATCAATGATGTAGAGACACTTGGGTTACGGGATACAGGGAAACATCTGTAGGGGAGACTTATGTCACGGGATATATGGATTCATTTCTAGGATCATTGATGCTGAGGAGGCTAGAGGCTTGGATTACGTCTCGACCGAAACTCATCTATTGACTTGTGACTTATAAACAAAACTACTTCCATCTTAGATTAAAATTCAGTTAGGACCAAAGTAGAATGTAGGGGAAGGAAGGCGGGGTAGGGGTCGTCCTCGAAAAGTTGGAAGGAAGGGGTAAGGAAGGTTTTGTGGGCGAGGGGCTTGGACTTCCAGCAGGCGTGCGTGAGTGTGTATGATAGGAGTGAATGGAGACGAATAGTATTTGGGACCGGTGATCTGTTGGAGTGTGAGCAGGGTAATATTTAGTAAAGGGATTCAGGGAAACCGGTTATTTTTATATAGCCGGACTTAAGTCCTGGAAATGGGAAGTACAATGTTGTGTATTTTTATACATATATGCTTCTAAACTGTTGTGTTCTGAGCACCTCTGCAAAGACAGTGATTATGTGTGAGTGAGGTGAAAGTGTTGAATGATGAAAGTATTTTCTTTTTTGGGGATTTTCTTTCTTTTTTGGGTCACCCTGCCTCGGTGGGAGACGGCCGACTTGTTAAAAAAATCAACCAATTAGTTGAATAACTTAAAGAAATTCTACTCTCCTCCCTACACACGCTGCTTCCCTCTCATATTCTTCTTCTCAAATTTCCTTCTTCAATCTTTCGTCCCTCGTCCCAACATGCCAGTTACCCATTTATACCCCTGGATAACAAGGCTGAAGCCTGAATCACCAATTATCTCTGCCCCGTCAACCAACTCTGTTGTCATGGAACTGTGTAATTGGGAGCTGACGTCCGTGAAGCAATATTTGACGTCATATTATTTTACTCCCGCCTCAACAGCGAGGGTCACGTAATTGGTACGTGAGGTAATTAGGACACACAGAGCAAGTAACAATTACGTTGTTAAAATTGATAAAAGAATAACTGAGCAACAGAGAACAGTCATGAAAACAGGTATGAGGGGACAAGTCAGGATGGGGAAAGTGTGACTAGCGGAGTTCCACAGGGATCAGTATTGTACCCTACGTAGTTCAGGTTTGTGTATACGACCTGGTTGCAGCGGTCAACGCATACATAACCTTATTTGTGGACGGTGCCAGAATAATGAGAAGGATACACGCTGGAGATGATGAAAGATGGCTACACGAAGACCCAGGAGACACTACAGGAAGACCCAGGAGACACTTCAGGAATACCCAGGAGACACTTCAGGAAGACCCAGGAGACACTACAGGAAGACCCAGGAGACACTTCATGAAGACCCAGGAGACACTTCAGGAAGACCCTGGAGACACTTCAGAAAGACCCTGGAGACACTTCAGAAAGACCTTGGAGACACTTCAGGAAGACCCAGGAGACACTTCATGAAGACCTAGGAGACACTTCAGGAAGACCCAGGAGGCACTTCAGGAAGACCCAGGAGATACTTCAGGAAGACCCAGGAGACACTTCAGGAAGACCCAGGAGACACTTCATGAAGACCCAGGAGACACTTCAGGAAGACCCAGGAGACACTTCAGGAAGACCCAGGAGACACTTCTGGAAGACCCAGGAGACACTTCAGGAAGACCCAGGAGACACTTCAGGAAGACCCAGGAGACACTTCAGGAAGACCCAGGAGACACTTCAGGAAGACCCAGGAGACACTTCAGGAAGACCCAGGAGACACTTCAGGAAGACCCAGGAGACACTTCAGGAAGACCCAGGAGACACTTCAGTAAGACCCAGGAGACACTTCAGGAAGACCCAGGAGACACTTCAGAAAGACCCCAGAGACACTTCAGACCCAGGAGACCCAGACCCAGGAGACACTTCAGTAAGACCCAGGAGACACTTCAGTAAGACCCAGGAGATACTTCAGGAAGACCCAGGAGACACTTCAGGAAGACCCAGGAGACACTTCAGAAAGACACCAGAGACACTTCAGAAAGACCCAGGAGACACTTCAGGAAGACCCAGGAGACACTTCAGTAAGACCCAGGAGACACTTCAGGAAGACCCAGGAGACACTTCAGTAAGACCCAGGAGACACTTCAGAAAGACCCAGGAGACACTTCAGGAAGACCCTAGAGACACTTCAGAAAGACCCAGGAGACACTTCAGGAAGACCCAGGAGACACTTCAGGAAGACCCAGGAGACACTTCATGAAGACCCAGGAGACACTTCAGGAAGACCCAGGAGACACTTCAGGAAGACCCAGGAGACACTACTGGAAGACCCAGGAGACACTTCAGGAAGACCCAGGAGACACTTCAGGAAGACCCAGGAGACACTTCAGGAAGACCCAGGAGACACTTCAGGAAGACCCAGGAGACACTTCAGGAAGACCCAGGAGACACTTCAGGAAGACCCAGGAGACACTTCAGGAAGACCCAGGAGACACTTCAGTAAGACCCAGGAGACACTTCAGGAAGACCCAGGAGACACTTCAGAAAGACCCCAGAGACACTTCAGGAAGACCCAGGAGACACTTCAGGAAGACCCAGGAGACACTTCAGGAAGACCCAGGAGACACTTCAGGAAGACCCAGGAGACACTTCAGAAAGACACCAGAGACACTTCAGAAAGACCCAGGAGACACTTCAGGAAGACCCAGGAGACACTTCAGTAAGACCCAGGAGACACTTCAGGAAGACCCAGGAGACACTTCAGAAAGACCCCAGAGACACTTCAGAAAGACCCAGGAGACACTTCAGGAAGACCCTAGAGACACTTCAGAAAGACCCAGGAGACACTTCAGGAAGACCCAGGAGACACTTCAGGAAGACCCAGGAGACACTTCAGGAAGACCCAGGAGACACTTCAGAAAGACCCCAGAGACACTTCAGAAAGACCCAGGAGACACTTCAGAAAGACCCAGGAGACACTTCAGGAAGACCCAGGAGACACTTCAGGAAGACCCAGGAGACACTTCAGAAAGACCCCAGAGACACTTCAGAAAGACCCAGGAGACACTTCAGGAAGACCCAGGAGACACTTCAGGAAGACCCAGGAGACACTTCAGAAAGACCCAGGAGACACTTCAGGAAGACCCAGGAGACACTTCAGAAAGACCCCAGAGACACTTCAGAAAGACCCAGGAGACACTTCAGGAAGACCCAGGAGACACTTCAGTAAGACCCAGGAGATACTTCAGTAATAGCTATATAAACAGTTACTGCAATATAACCCCAACAAATTGTAAATCCAGGAAACTAGGTAAGGCGACTGAAAACATTGAATCATCTGAGATTTAGGAAACTAAAAAAAAAAAAATAGACCTAATAATAAGCATTAGGCTTTTTTTTCAATAAAATCGACAATAGAAGAATAACATCAGCAACATAAGAACGTGTTCATAAGAGTTCTTATCGCCTGTACTTTTTCACCTTAGAGTACAAACTTAAATTTGAGAGGAGAGTACAAAGATCTGTGCCAGAGATGAAGGAAAAGATTCTTGAAGAAATAGTACTAAAGGTAGGCCTTATGTCGCTGGAGGATAACGAACAAGCGGAGATATGATCACGACATGGAAAATCCTACGAGATCTACAGAGGGTAGACAAGAATAAACTCTTCCACAGGAACGTAACAGAAAATGGGACGTACTGGTTGCAATATTCACACCTAAGTGAGCCCCTTGCGTCTCAAAAAGTGTTTCTTCCGAATAAAAGTGGCAAGTATAAGTGGAACGAGGCCAGCAATGACACACACACACACACACACACACACACACACACACACAAGGCTATAATTAAAAGTGGTGCCGAGGAAAAATAGAGCAATAATCCGAACATCAAAGCAGTGACAATGCCAGCATTTAAATATGAAAGCAATTCTTTTAAATACTAGCATATGTATATATATATATATATATATATATATATATATATATATATATATATATATATTATATATATATATATATATATATATATATATATATATATATATATATATATATATATATATATATATATATATATATATATATATATATATATATATATATATATATATATATATATATATATATATATATATATATATATATATATATATATATATATATATATATATATATATATATATATATATATATATATATGTATATATATATATATATATATATATATATATATATATATATATATATATATATATATATATATATATATATATATATATATATATTATATATATATATATATGTATATATATATATATATATATATATATATATATATATATATTTATTACAGCAATTGTACAAGTCTTTTCAGTTGTTCTTCCCGGGTCGTTAATGACTTATGTACCAAAAAAAAAAACTGACAGAAAGACATTATTAACGTTGAAATTTTAATAGAAATTTCGTGAGGTTGGCCTTTATTGAGGCGAGACTAATAAAAGTAATAATGACAGTGGTAATAAAGGTTCTGGAAGCTGAATAAGATGCAGTCATTGTATTTGATGTATTTCTGATGTATTGTGTTTGTTGTTGTTGTTGTTGTTGTTACTACTGTTATTGATTTTTTATTTAGTTGTGGTTGATGTTATGGTTGTGTAATCAATGACCAGCCTGTTTTTATCAGTGACCAGCCTGTTTTCATCAGTGACCAGCCTGTTTTTATCAGTGACCAGCCTGTTTTTATCAGTGACCAGCCTGTTTTTATCAGTGACCAGCCTGTTTTTATCAGTGACCAGCCTGTTTTTATCAGTGACCAGCCTGTTTTTATCAGTGACCAGCATTGTTTTTATCGGTGACCAGCCTGTTTTTATCAGTGACCAGCCTGTTTTTATCAGTGACCAGCCTGTTTTTATCAGTGACCAGCCTGTGCCATCAATGACCAGCTTGGGCCATCAATGACCAGCCTGTGCCATCAATGACCAGCTTGTGAAAATCAATGACCAGCCAGTGCCATCAATGACCAGCCTGTGCCATCAATGACCAGCTTGTGTCATCAATGACCAGCCTGTGCCATCAATGACCTGCTTAGGCCATCAATGACCAGCCTGTGCCATCAATGACCAGCTTGTGCCATCAATGACCAGCCTATGCCATCAACGACCAGCCTGTGCTATCAATGACCAGCTTGTGCCATCAATGACAAGCCTGTGCCATCAATGAACAGCTTGAGCCATCAATGACCAGCTTGTGCCATCAATGACCCACTTGTGCCATCAATGACCAGCTTCTGCCATCAATGACCAGCTTGTGCCATCAATGACCAGCTTGTGTCATCAATGACCAGCTTGTGTCATCAATGACCAGCCTGTGCCATCAATGACCAGCTCGTGTCATCAATAACCAGCTTGTGTCATCAATGACCAGCCTGTGCCATCAATGACCAGCTTGTGCCATCAATGACCAGCTTGTGCCATCAATGACCAGCTTGTGCCATCAATGACCAGCTTGTGCCATCAATGACCAGCCTGTGTTATCAATGACCAGCTTGCGCCATCAATGACCAGCCTGTGCAATCAATGACCAGCTTGTGTCATCAATGAACAGCTTGTGCCATCAATGACCAGCCTGCGCCATCAATGACCTGCTTGTGCCATCAATGACCAGCTTGTGCCATCAATGACGAGCTTGTGCCATCAATGACCAGACTGTGCCATCAATGACCAGCTTGTGCCATCAATGACCAGCTTGTGCCATCAATGACCCACTTGTGCCATTAATGACCAGCTTCTGCCATCAATGACCAGCTTCTGCCATCAATAACCAGCTTGTGTCATCAATGACCAGCTTGTGCCATCAATGACCAGCTCGTGCCATCAATGATCAGCTTGTGCCATCAATGACCAGCCTGTGCCATCAATGACCAGCTTGTGCCATCAATGACCAGCCTGTGCCATCAATAACCACCTTGTGCCATCAATGACCAGCTTGTGCCATCAATGACCAGCTTGTGTCATCAATGACCAGCTTGTGTCATCAATGACTAGCTTGTGCCATCAATGACCAGCTTGTGCCATCAATGACCAGCTTGTGTCATCAATGACCAGCTTGTGTCATCAATGACAAGCCTGTGCCATCAATGACCAGCCTGTGCCATCAATGACCAGCTCGTGTCATCAATGACCAGCTTGTGTCATCAATGACCAGCCTGTGGTATCAACGACCAGCTTTTGCCATCAATGACCAGCTTGTGCCATCAATGACCAGCTTGTTTCATCAATGACGAGCTTGTGTCATCAATTTCCAGCTTGTGTTATCAATGACCATTTGCGCCATCAATGACCAGCCTGTGCCATCAATGACCAGCTTGTGTCATCAATGACCAGCTTGTGCCATCAATGACCAGCCTGTGCCATCAATGACCAGCTTGTGCCATCAATGACCAGCTTGTGCCATCAATGACCAGCTTGTGCCATCAATGACCAGCCTGTGCCATCAATGACCAGCTTGTGCCACCAATGACCAGCTTGTGCCATCAATGACCCACTTGTGCCATCAATGACCAGCTTCTGCCATCAATGACCAGCTTCTGCCATCAATAACCAGCTTGTGTCATCAATGACCAGCTTGTGCCATCAATGACCAGCTTGTGCCATCAATGATCAGCTTGTGCCATCAATGACCAGCCTGTGCCATCAATGACCAGCTTGTGCCATCAATGACCAGCCTGTGCCATCAATAACCACCTTGTGCCATCAATGACCAGCTTGTGCCATCAATGACTAGCTAGTGTCATCAATGACCAGCTTGTGTCATCAATGACCAGCTTGTGTTATCAATGACCAGCTTGTGTCATCAATGACCAGTTTGTGCCATCAATGACCAGCTTGTGCCATCAATGGCCAGCCTGTGCCATCAATGACCAGCTTGTGTCATCAATGGCCAGCCTGTGCCATCAATGATCAGCTTGTGTCATCAATGGCCAGCCTGTGCTATCAATGACCAGCTTGTGTCATCAATGACCAGCTTGTGTCATCAATGGCCAGCCTGTGCCATCAATGACCAGCTTGTGTCATCAATGACCAGCTTGTGTCATCAATGGCCAGCCTGTGTCATCAATGGCCAGCCTGTGCCATCAATGACCAGCATGTGTCATCAATGACCAGCTTGTGTCATCAATGACCAGCTTGTGTCATCAATGGCCAGCTTGTGTCATCAATGGCCAGCTTGTCTCATCAATGGCCAGCTTGTGTCATCAATGGCCAGCTTGTCTCATCAATGGCCAGCTTGTCTCATCAATGACCAGCTTGTGTCATCAATGGCCAGCCTGTGTCATCAATGGCCAGCCTGTGCCATCAATGACCAGCTTGTGTCATCAATGGCCAGCTTGTCTCATCAATGGCCAGCTTGTCTCATCAATGGCCAGCTTGTGTCATCAATGGCCAGCTTGTCTCATCAATGGCCAGCTTGTCTCATCAATGACCAGCTTGTGTCATCAATGGCCAGCCTGTGTCATCAATGGCCAGCCTGTGCCATCAATGACCAGCTTGTGTCATCAATGACCAGCTTGTGTCATCAATGACCAGCTTGTCTCATCAATGGCCAGCTTGTGTCATCAATGGCCAGCTTGTGTCATCAATGGCCAGCTTGTGTCATGAATGGCCAGCTTGTGTTATTGCAATCGTACATCTTAGTTTCTCACATTTTAGTCAGTTTCTCTAATTTTCTCAGTCATTCTTCAATCTCTCTTTGTCGGTTCCAACTTGCAATCTCTTCTCCTCCTCCTCCTCCTCCTCCTCCTTGTTCCACTTTACCAAACACTCTTCCATGTTGCTAACCTTTGTTTCCTTACCTCCTCACCTCTCTCTCTCTCTCTCTCTCTCTCTCTCTCTCTCTCTCTCTCTCTCTCTCTCTCTCTCTCTCTCTCTCTCTCTCTCTCTCTCTCTCTCTCTCTCTCTCTGTGACTATTGGTCTCAGTCTCCTGTGTGGGGGTTCTATGTGTTTCTCACCTGTCGTTTCTCAGCTTCCAGTACCTCTCACATTCCTGCAGTTACTCTCCCTCACCTCTCACCTCTGTTTCCCCTCACCACCTCTCACCTCTCACCTAAAAGGAGTAAGACGCAAGAATGTACGGACAAGGACTGTCAGTCACCAGGACAGTCACCAGGACAGTCACAAGGACAGTCACTAGGACAGTCACCAGGACAGTCACCAGGACAGTCACCAGGACAGTCACCAGGACAGTCACCAGGACAGTCACTAGGACAATCACTAGGACGGTCACCAGGACAGTCACCAGGACAGTCACTAGGACAGTCACCAGGACAGTCACCAGGACAGTCACCAAGACAGTCACCAGGACAGTCACCAGGCCAGTCACCAGGACATTCAAGGGGACCGTCACCAGGAATAGTTTCAAATTTTGAGAAAAAATATTGCAGACTTTTTGCAGCTTCGTGTAAAATGGAACAAGAACTTGAAAAGTTAGAAAAGTTAGAAAGGTTAGAAAAGTTAGAAAAGTTAGAAAGGTTAGAAAAGTTAGAAAAGTTAGAAAGGTTAGAAAAGTTAGAAAAGTTAGAAAGGTTAGAAAAGTTGGAAAAGATAAATAAGTTAGAAAAGTTAGAAAAGATAAAAAAGTTAGAAAAGTTAGAAAAGATAAAAAAAATAGAAAAGTTAGAAAAATAAAAAGGTTAGAAAAGTTAGAAAGGTTAGACAGGTTAGAAAAGTTAGAAAGGTTAGACAGGTTAGAAAAGTTAGAAAGGATAGACAGGTTAGAAAATTTAGAAAGATTACACAGGTTAGAAATGTTAGAAAAGTTAGAAAGGGTAGACAACCTCAAATTCTACGACTTTAAGGGTGATGGACTGATTACATCGTCTTCACATCTCTACTGTTCCTGCCTACTTTCTGTATTCGACTGAAGAAGCCTACTGTGTAGGCGAAACGTTTCGGAATAAAGTTGTCTAACTGTTGCATATGTGTCTTACCTAACAACTTGTCGGTATTGTATACCATTTTGATGTTCATCAGGATGAGTGAGATGTTGCTGACAGATGTAGGATGAGTGAGATGTTGCTGACAGATGTAGGATGAGTGAGATGTTGCTGACAGATGTAGGATGAGTGAGATGTTGTTGACAGTTGTAGGATGAGTGAGATGTTGTTGACAGTTGTAGGATGAGTGAGATGTTGTTGACAGTTGTAGGATGAGTCAGATGTTGTTGACAGTTGTAGGATGAGTGAGATGTTGTTGACAGTTGTAGGATGAGTGAGATGTTGTTGACAGATGTAGGATGAGTGAGATGTTGTTGACAGTTGTAGGATGAGTGAGATGTTACTGACAGTTGTAGGATGAGTGAGATGTTGTTGACAGTTGTAGGATGAGTGAGATGTTGTTGACAGTTGTAGGATGAGTGAGATGTTGTTGACAGTTGTAGGATGAGTGAGATGTTGTTGACAGTTGTAGGATGAGTCAGATGTTGTTGACAGTTGTAGGATGAGTGAGATGTTGTTGACAGTTGTAGGATGAGTCAGATGTTGTTGACAGTTGTAGGATGAGTCAGATGTTGTTGACAGTTGTAGGATGAGTCAGATGTTGTTGACAGTTGTAGGATGAGTGAGATGTTGCTGACAGTTGTAGGATGAGTGAGATGTTGTTGACAGTTGTAGGATGAGTCAGATGTTGTTGACAGTTGTAGGATGAGTGAGATGTTGTTGACAGTTGTAGGATGAGTGAGATGTTGTTGACAGTTGTAGGATGAGTGAGATGTTGTTGACAGATGTAGGATGAGTGAGATGTTGTTGACAGTTGTAGGATGAGTGAGATGTTGCTGACAGTTGTAGGATGAGTGAGATGTTGTTGACAGTTGTAGGATGAGTGAGATGTTGCTGACAGTTGTAGGATGAGTGAGATGTTGCTGACAGTTGCAGGATGAGTGAGATGTTGTTGACAGTTGTAGGATGAGTGAGATGTTGTTGACAGTTGTAGGATGAGTGAGATGTTGTTGACAGTTGTAGGATGAGTGAGATGTTGATGACAGTTGTAGGATGAGCGAGATGTTGTTGACAGTTGTAGGATGAGTGAGATGTTGCTGACAGTTGTAGGATGAGTGAGATGTTGCTGACAGTTGTAGGATGAGTGAGATGTTGCTGACAGTTGTAGCATCAGTGGGATGTTGCTGGCAGTTGTAGGATGAGTGAGATGTTGCTGACAGTTGTAGGATGAGTGAGATGTTGGTGACAGTTGTAGGATGAGTGAGATGGTGTTGACAGTTGTAGGATGAGTGAGATGTTGCTGACAGTTGTAGGATGAGTGAGATGTTGTTGACAGTTGTAGGATGAGTGAGATGTTGTTGACAGTTGTAGGATGAGTGAGATGTTGTTGATAGTTGTAGGATGAGTGAGATGTTTCTGACAGTTGTAGGATGAGTGAGATGTTGCTGACAGTTGTAGGATGAGTGGGATGTTGCTGACAGATATAGGATGAGTGAGATGTTGCTGACAGTTGTAGCATCAGTGGGATGTTGCTGAGAGTTGTAGGATGAGTGAGATGTTGCTGACAGTTGTAGGATGAGTGAGATGTTGCTGACAGTTGTAGGATGAGTGAGATGTTGCTGACAGTTGTAGGATGAGTGAGAAGTTGTTGACAGTTGTAGGATGAGTGAGATGTTGCTGACAGTTGTAGGATGACTGGGATGTTGTTGACAGTTGTAGGATGAGTGAGATGTTGCTGACAGTTGTAGGATGACTGAGATGTTGTTGACAGTTGTAGGATGAGTGAGATGTTGCTGACAGTTGTAGGATGAGTGAGATGTTGCTGACAGTTGTAGGATGAATGAGATGTTGCTGACAGTTGTAGGATGAGTGAGATGTTGCTGACAGTTGTAGGATGAGTGAGATGTTGTTGACAGTTGTAGGATGAGTGAGATGTTGCTGACAGTTGTAGGGTGAGTGAGATGTTGCTGACAGTTGTAAGATGAGTGAGATGTTGTTGACAGTTGTAAGATGAGTGAGATGTTGTTGACAGTTGTAGGATGAGTGAGATGTTGTTGACAGTTGTAGGATGAGTGAGATGTTGCTGACAGTTGTAGGGTGAGTGAGATGTTGTTGACAGTTGTAGGATGAGTGAGACGTTGTTGACAGTTGTAGGATGAGTGAGATGTTACTTACAGTTGTAGGGTGAGTGAGATGTTGCTGACAGTTGTAGGATGAGTGAGATGTTGCTGACAGTTGTAGGATGAGTGAGATTTTGCTGACAGTTGCAGGATGAGTGAGATGTTGCTGACAGTTGTAGGGTGAGTGAGATGTTGTTGACAGTTGAAGGATGAGTGAGACGTTGTTGACAGTTGTAGGATAGTGGGATGTTGCTGACAGTTGTAGGATGAGTGAGATGTTGCTGACAGTTGTAGGATGAGTGAGATTTTGCTGACAGTTGCAGGATGAGTGAGATGTTGCTGACAGTTGTAGGATGAGTGAGATGTTGCTGACAGTTGTAGGATGAGTGAGATGTTGCTGACAGTTGTAGGATGAGTGGGATGTTGTTGACAGTTGTAGGATGAGTGAGATGTTGTTGACAGTTGTAGGATGAGTGAGATGTTGCTGACAGTTGTAGGATGAGTGGGATGTTGCTCACAGTTGTAGGATGAGTGAGATGTTGCTGACAGTTGTAGGATGTGTGGGATGTTGCTGACAGTTGTAGGATGAGTGAGATGTTGCTGACAGTTGTAGGATGAGTGAGATGTTGCTGCCAGTTGTAGGATGAGTGGGATGTTGCTGACAGTTATAGCATCAGTGGGATGTTGCTGACAGTTGTAAGATGAGTGAGATGTTGCTGACAGTTGTAGGATGAGTGGGATGTTGCTGACAGTTGTAGGATGAGTGAGATGTTGCCGACAGTTGTAGGATGAATGGGATGTTGCTGACAGTTGCAGGATGAGTGAGATGTTGCTGACAGTTGTAGGATGAGTGGGATGTTGCTGACAGTTGTAGCATCAGTGGGATGTTGCTGACAGTTGTAGGATGAGTGAGATGTTGCTGACAGTTGTAGCATCAGTGGGATGTTGCTGACAGTTGTAGGATGAGTGAGATGTTGCTGACAGTTGTAGGATGAGTGAGATGTTGCTGACAGTTGTAGGATGAGTGGGATGTTGCTGACAGTTGTAGCATCAGTGGGATGTTGCTGACAGTTGTAGGATGAGTGAGATGTTGCTGACAGTTGTAGGATGAGTGAGATGTTGCTGACAGTTATAGGATGAGTGGGATGTTGCTGACAGATATAGGATGACTGGGATGTTTCTGACAGTTGTAGGATGAGTGGGATGTTGCTGACAGTTGTAGCATCAGTGGGATGTTGCTGACAGTTGTAGGATGAGTGAGATGTTGCTGACAGTTGTAGGATGAGTGAGATGTTGCTGACAGTTATAGGATGAGTGGGATGTTGCTGACAGATATAGGATGACTGGGATGTTTCTGACAGTTGTAGGATGAGTGGGATGTTGCTGACAGTTGTAGGATGAGTGAGATGTTGCTGACAGTTGTAGCATCAGTGGGATGTTGCTGACAGTTGTAGGATGAGTGAGATGTTGCTGACAGTTGTAGGATGAGTGAGATGTTGCTGACAGTTGTAGGATGAGTGGGATGTTGCTGACAGATATAGGATGAGTGGGATGCTGCTGACATTTGTAGCATCAGTGGGATGTTGCTGACAGTTGTAGGATGAGTGAGATGTTTCTGACAGCTGTAGGATGAGTGAGATGTTGCTTACAGTTGTAGGATTAGTGGGGTGTTTCTGACAGATATAGGATGAGTGGGATGTTGCTGACAGTTGTAGCATCGGTGGGATGTTGCTGACATTTGTAGGATGAGTGGGATGTTGCTGACAGTTGTAGGAAGACCGGGAT